>NC_064409.1:67497893-67797893 GCF_023375975.1 Astyanax mexicanus | reverse complement strand
AAAGTAAAATAATGTATTTTTTTTTCTACAGGGTTTAAAGCAAGACACTAGAATTACTGCTTCTGTTACTACTGTGAGCACACAGTAAGGATACAGGCCTTTGCCAAGAAACTAATTCGATTACATAAAAAATATATATTTTTTCAATTTATTCCCTTACAAGTTTAAATTTCTTATAAATAAGATCCCAAATTAACCTACAAATATATTTGCCATATTCACAGAATCAAAATATCACAAAATGTACAATTTACATTTACATTAACTGCGCAAATTTGATAAAATAGCTTTGACAATATTTGTCAATAAAAACTTATTCAGGAGTTTTCAGTTTTTTTTTCTCCAACAAATATTCTCAACAGATTTGTTCCTACTGTCATTTCAGACATGGCGTTCATTATAATGAACGTGTTTTCTTTTTTTATGTTTTGTTGCAAAAAATAGAACATTAAACAAGTCAATGAAAAATGTACAGTAGTTTAGCACCCTCCCACTGCATCAGAAAAACAGCAACTTAGGACATTAGGGCAAGACAACACTAGAGCCAACAAAGCAACTAAGTTTGGCTTTGTTTTATTTGATTCAGGACACTTTTATCATGAATGTGCAAGGTAAAAAGTAGCAGACCCCAACAAGTGGTAGTTCTCCTTCTGTTATTATCTCTGTTAGAGACGCATCTGCAGCAGTCAGACAGAAGCAGCTGCGCTCCGGTTGGAGCGGGTAGGCTGAACGAGTCGAGCTCAGATGTAGTCGTTTGTCATTTCAGGAGCCAGAATGGCGAATGACAAGGTGAGTGATCTCCAGCTTTACTGATATAATTATATAAACAGCCGAGCGGGAGGACAGTGTGTGGTCAGCAGTACGTGATTAAAACTGTGTTGAACTGCTGATTATTATCATTATAACCTTCTGTTTTTTCTTTAATATCTACCGTAACTCTCTGATAACCTACTACAGTACAGCAGTTCAGAGCTGCTTTAGCTTAGCTTTAGCTGAGTTAACGAGGCTGAAGTTAGCTTCAGGTTTAGCTGAGTTATGGGGTTTAGCTGAGTTATGGGGTTTAGCTGAGTTATGGGGTTTAGCTGAGTTATGGGGTTTAGCTGAGTTATGGGCTTTAGCTGAGTTATGGGCTTTAGTTGAGTTATGGGGTTTAGCTGAGTTATGGGGTTGGGTTTAGCTGAGTTATGGGGGTTTAGTTGAGTTATGGGGATGTGTTTAGCTGAGTTATGGGGTTTAGTTGAGTTATGGGGTTGGGTTTAGCTGAGTTATGGGGGTTTAGTTAAGTTATGGGGTTGTGTTTAGCTGAGTTATGGGGGTTTAGTTGAGTTATGGGGTTGGGTTTAGCTGAGTTATGGGGGTTTAGTTAAGTTATGGGGTTGTGTTTAGCTGAGTTATGGGGGTTTAGTTAAGTTATGGGGTTGTGTTTAGCTGAGTTATGGGGGTTTAGTTAAGTTATGGGGTTGTGTTTAGCTGAGTTATGGGGGTTTAGTTAAGTTATGGGGTTGTGTTTAGCTGAGTTATGGGGGTTTAGTTGAGTTATGGGGTTGGGTTTAGCTGAGTTATGGGGGTTTAGTTAAGTTATGGGGTTGTGTTTAGCTGAGTTATGGGGGTTTAGTTGAGTTATGGGGTTGGGTTTAGCTGAGTTATGGGCTTTAGCTGAGTTATGGGGTGGGGTTTAGCTGAGTTATGGGGTTTAGCTGAGGTATGGGGTTGGGTTTAGCTGAGTTATGGGCTTTAGCTGAGTTATGGGGTTTAGCTGAGTTATGGGGTTTAGCTGAGTTATGGGGTACGAGTTAGAGTATGAGCTACCTGAGCTCTCTCCTCTCAGCTGCTCACATTAAAGAGACTCAGTTTTATTGTTTACTATCGCAAAATAATGACTTAAAGTTACTATCTCAAAATAACAACTTACTATCTTAATATAATGAGAGTATCTCAAAATAAAGACACATTGTCTCAAAATAACGACTTACTGTTTCAAAATACTGACTTACTATCTCAAAATAATGATAAGGTAGTTTTCTTAATAATTGGAAAAAGAAATGGTTCTTTTTATTTTAGGTGGCAGAAATGGGCTACCATATGAAACAGCTAGAATATTCTGTCATTTTTTTAAATAATGTTTGATGTATATCTTAGCTACAGTTCAAACTCAAAATATTAAGTATAATGACATGTACACTTAAGTAGGTTAAGGGAGATGAAATTTCACACATAAAGCTACATTCTATTGATTCTATAAATCTACAGTATTTACAGTACAAGTACCAAGTGTGTGTTGCTTGTTTTTGTAGGATCCCCTGAATAAGCTGAAGGATCTCGCAGATCTCAAAGACCAGCTTGAGGATATCCAGAAAAGAGTGGAGAGTGAAGTGCAGGCTGGGGTTCCTCAGGTAATGGGGATATTAAGAATCACAGCGATGTATAGTATCATAAGTGTAAAAAGGGATAATGTACTGTAAATAGAGGCATCAAACATAGCAGGTTTGCATCTGTTGTATTGACTTCCTGTGGATTTTACAGACTTCCAAGGCCAGAGAGCATTATGTTCATAATACTTTGGTAAATTATTAAAGGGATATATGTGTATTGTTCTATGATTTGAGGAATTGTTCAATATTTATATTTTATATATATATTCACATTTTATTATATAGAATTGTAAATTAAAGGTTTAGTTAAGGCAACGGTCTAACAAAATAAAGGAAGTTGCCAGTAATTGCCATATAGGAAGCTTATTCTTGCTTATTCTTGTATATTTGATTTTACAAGTAAGATTCTCTTGGGTTTGTGAATAATACTAACAACCAAAACCTTTGGAAGAAAAGGGAGTATTAAAATACGAATTTGTCTATTGTACATGATGCTTCCAGCACTATTAGTCTCTATATGTTTGTTCTATAAGAGATGAAGAGTGATGGAAAGCTATCTTACCCCTCCAAAAAGAAGTTGTGCAAACTAAATTAAGTAGTATATACTAGTGCATCTCTAAAAATTGGAATATCATTGAAAGGTTACTTTTATTTCAGTAATTCAATTCAAAATGTGAAAACCATCACTGATTCTGGAAACTTCATACAAGATCTCAAGCAGTTTGGACTGTGTGTCTCTCCACTCTTCCTCCAGACTCTGATCTCTTGATTTACAAATGAAATGTAAAATTTACTGATGATCAGTGATGATTTGGAGAGACATGTCATCTGCTGGTGTTGATCCACTGTGTTATATTATCAAGTCCAAAGTCAGTGCAGTTTTGTTTTCCCAGAAAATCTTGCAGCACTTCATGCTTCCCTCTGCTGACAACTTTTATGAAGATGCAGATTTCATTTTTCAGCAGGACTGGGACGCACTGCCCACACTGCCAAAAGTACCAATTGGTCTTATATAATATTCAAATTTTCTAAGACACTGATTTTTGGGTTTTCATTGGCTGTAATCCATATTCATCAACAATAAAAGAAATAAACACTTAAAATAGATCATACTGTGTGTAATACATCTATATAATATATGAGTTTGACATTTTGAACTGAATTACTGAAATAAAGTACAATTTCAATGATATTCTAATATTTTAAGGTGCACTGGTGTTATGAATTGTTATGTGTTGTCCTAAAGAAGTTTTTTTTATATATCTATTCTTTTAGGGTGGCTCACTCTTAGCCTCTCCATTCCTGAAGGGATTCCTAGCAGGATATGTGGTGTCCAAACTTCGCGCCTCTGCTATTTTGGGGGTTGCATTGGGAACCCTCACAGGCATCTATGCTGCACAGGCCTATCAAGTGCCCAACATTGAGAAAACTGTGAAGGACTATCTGAACTCTTTAAAGAAAGGACCTGGTAATTAACACTGTGGAAAAGAAGCCACCTTACAGCTGCCTGAATAGAATCACAGCGAAGAAAAAAAAAAACAGACTTTTAAAGCAGTTTAATCACCTGCTCTCTGACTGAACCACCTGATAAACTGGATGAGGAGTGAATGGTAATGTGTAGGAGAAAAGTTAGGTGTTTTGGAAATGACTGAGAAACAAAGACTGACAATAAATTAAAATAAGTTATAAGAGGTACGAGCTTTATAAATGTAGGAGCATTTAGTTCAGATCATCTCCTGACGCTGATAGCCTTTTCTTTTAGTTATCATATATAATATTGAGACAGCAAAGATTAGTATTTGAGGGGGTTGTTTTTTATTGTTTTTGTCTGTTTTGTCTGTTGGTTAGTTATGTAACACAATGACTGAATTATCTGTCTGCATGCCTTAAACATATTGCTATTTTGTTTTTTTTGTTTGTTTTTTTGCTTTCTATTTATATCTAATAATATCATTGTATGAAGTATGATTCATAAATGGCAGTTGTGATCAATTGATCAATTGATGATGATGATGATGATGATGATGATGATAGACAAGTATAAAATGTTTAAAATCAAGGTGATATAAGAGTTTAGAATTTTACACTGGATGGATCTTTAAACAATCTTTCTTAACATCATTCTTTACATCCATGTCATGAATTATTTGATTTTTGACCTTATTTAAAGAATGATTGTCATTGAAAATGTTGGTTCTAGTGAAACATGTCCTCCCCTCAGTAAACGGTGGCTCCGCAGCGCTCGCTGGGTCGTTCTGCTGGTGCTTCTCGTCTTTATCTACGGCTCTCATGCTCCCCTCATCGCTCTGACTAAAATAGACGGCCACATCCCCTTCAGCTCTTCGTCCTGCGTGGTTCTGATTGAGTTTAGCAAGCTGCTCATCTCTCTGAGCACTCTATTAGGTACAGGAAATGCCCACACCCTCAGAACCTCAGTATCCTGGACAGCCGTGGCTCCGTATGCTGTTCCAGCTCTTCTCTACTCCTTCAACAACAACCTGGTGGTCTTTATGCAGGCCTACATGGACCCTAGCTCCTTCCAGGTGCTCAGCAACCTTAAGATTGCCTCCACAGCCCTGCTGTACACCTCCTGCCTGGGGAAGAGGCTAAGGACTGTGCAGTGGCTCGGCCTAGGCTTTCTAATGGGGGCTGGGGTGTGTCACAGCTACAGCAGCCTGGATTTGGACAACCCAGATGGGGGTGAAGATAAATTGAGCTCCAGGGTTCACATCACAGCCTGGGGCCTTCTAATGGTGCTTGCTTATTGCTTCATATCAGGTCTCGCTGCGGTTTACACAGAGCGGGTGTTAAAGTCCCAGCGGCTGCCCCTCAGCTTGCAGAATATGTTTCTTTATATATTTGGTGTGGGGATCAATTTAGCATCACATTTCTACAGCAGCAGTGCAGAGCAGGCTTTTCTCGAAGGCTATTCCTCAGTGGTGTGGCTCATCATAGCCGGACAGGCGGCCAACGGCCTGCTGATGTCTGTAGTGATGAAGCACGGAACTGGAATCACCCGACTCTTCGTGATCTCCTCAGCCATGCTGGTGAACAGCGTCCTCTCCTGGGGGCTGCTGGGACTGCAGCTCACGCCTTTCTTCCTCTTGCCTGTGCTGATGATCGGGGTGGCTGTGTTCCTCTATTATAAGTAGCCAATCGACTGAACATCGATGTCAGAGGCAAGAAATGAAATGAAAAACATGAAAGGTGTGAGAATATTGGACCGGCAAAGATTAGAGTTTAAATTCTTTTATATGTTTATTTCATTTTATTTTCTTTTGTCAAAGTTGTGAATATGTCTAATACAATTTTTAAAAATCAAAATTCATAAGTCCATCCTGCACATTTTAAAAACATGAGCTAAAATGCTTGACTTTGCTGCCGCTATTTTTTATTTTGTAATTTTTGTATGGTTTGTTCGCTGTTTTGTTGGGTTTTTCAAGATGATACTAGTTTGTTTTCAGAGCAAACGCTTTTGCCGCCTTTATTCTGTTTAATTAGGTATGCGTTTATGCTTTTGCCTTTTTAAATTCAAAAGCAAATCTTCTCAGAAATGACATTTCAACACACTGATTACATGTTACTGATTACACTGTTACATGTTTTAAATTGTTTATTTTCTACAATGCCAAACAGTACAAAATGGTACAGATATTGAAAGTATTTATGAATAGATGGAAATTATGAAAATAAATATCATTGAAGCTTTTATGGTCAGACTTGTCTTCTCACCAATATGTTATTTATTGTTTTATTTTACATCATATTCTTTTATTTAAATTCTTTGGGGTTTTGCTATTACCAATAATAGCTATATATATATATATATATATATATATATATATATATATATATATATATATATATATATATATATATATATATTAATGCTATAGTGTGTACACTGATGCCATGGGATAGCAGTCTGTAACCTAATCGTGAAGCATTGCCTCAGAGGAAGTTGTGAGGTGTTATTTTGTTAGGAGAAATCACATTCACAGTCAGTGCAGGAGATTCCACTCACATACTATCCTGCAGGACATTGGAGTGTTCTTTAGATTCCATTGGACATGGCAAAAGTCATGGGACACAATACTAGTTTCTGACCCATAATATGTGCCATGTCTGTGTATGTAATTACAGACTAATCTCGACTCTACTATAGTGGAAATTGACCTCTAGAGATCTACCTGTCTATAGTTTTACCTTCAACTCAAAATAAAACTCATTCCTCATTCAGCTTTCTATTCCAATTCAGGCAATATGGTATTTGGGATAAATGGACTGATCAGTGCAATTTCATGTGGAATTTCAGTATGAAGGGAGGTGGAGCTTCAGGAGCAGGATTAGTGACCCCTGATCTGATGGAATATGAGGCTTTGTATCACTTCACATCTTCTGCATCTTCTGTGGGCTCCTCACTCCTTCAGCTTGGTGTGGTCTGGCATTGCCTTCAACTCCCAAGGCTAGAAAACATAAATGTACAGACATTTCAAAAGCGGAAATGATGATCATACAGTAATGATTAGAATTAATTTTGCATTTATTGTTCAGTAAAGAAAAGGTTTATTTTCTTAAAATAAAATGGAAGCTAATCGGGTCCAGTTAGATCCAATAACTGAAGATTATGAAAGCATAATGATAAGGTACCAATCAAAAGCTTAGACATGCATTCCTATGAATGTTTGTTCTTTATTTGTATTATTCACTACACATTGTAGATTAATATTAAAGACTTAAACTGTGACTGCATATGCAGTTCGGTAGTAGACAAAAAAAGGTTTGGCCTTCACAAACACCTGAGATAGAAACCTAACCCAAGTGAATCTGGGATGAGTTAAAGCGCAGAGTTAAGGAACAGCAGTTAACAAGAGCTCAGCACCTCTAGAACTCATTTAAGACAGTTGAAGAACCACTACAGGTTCTACCTCATAGCAGACTGAGAGAATCAGCCAAGAGTGGGGAAAGTTGGCATCAAAGCAAAAGATGCTATTTGTGAAGAATCTAAAGTATAGAACATATTTTGGCTTGTTTAATATTTTTGTTTCTTCATAATTGCAGATAAATCATTAATAATGTTGATGTATAATCTACAATTTATAAATAAATAAAAATAAAGACAGAAAATGAGAAAAGGTGTGTTCAAACTTTTGACTGGTACTGTATCTGCCAATTATTTCTGCACAAACAATGATATGACATGATGATATGCAGACTATATGTCCTAATGTTTGTAGACACAACTTCTTATATATGAATGAATTAAGCTACAGAACTTGGGACCCATTGCTGACACAGATATGCAATCACACACACGGCTTGTCTATTCCCTCTAGAGAAGTATTGCCAATAAATCATAATTCTCTATTAGATTAGAGTAGATAAACATGAATCAATTCTAACCATGGTGGACTGTAGGGGTATAAAGCACCCCCAGCACTGAGCAATGTTCTACGTTCTAGTACAGTAACAGTAGAGACAGTAACTCCAACAAAAGCAGGATTCACACATTTTTAATACCCTTGATTTCAGAAGAAACATTGAATTTGCAAGTGTCCCAATACTTTTGTCCATATACTGTACCCATCTTAAATTTTTTTAGGTTAACTTTTGTTTCTAAAAGGACAGACAGATGTTCTGTTACCTTTGCGGAGCTGCTTGTTTTCAGTCTGTAGCTGCTGGTTTAGAGTGGACAGGTGTACAGCGTCCTGAATGGCCTCCAGCAGCAGGGTCCTGTACCGGCCCTCCGAGAGCCGTTTCTGCTCCTCCAGCACCTGCCGGAATGTCCTAAACACCTGCATTTAAAAAAGTGAGAATAAAGAGACATCCATGTCCAGGAAATGCTATACAGAACTTTCCTTCTCCAATATTTTATTCAGAAGAAAACATCATTCATATGCAAAAGTACACTTTAGGCGACTCTGTTTGTGGCGTGCCTGCAGATGGCTTCTTTCGCATCACTCTCCCATACAGCTTCTCCTTGTGCAAAGTGTATTGTTGACCGATGCACAGTGACACCATCTGCAGCAAGATGATGCTGCAGCTCTTTGGAGGTGGTCTGTGGATTGTCCTTGACTGTCACCATTCTTCTTCTCTGCCTTTCTGATATTTTTCTTGGCCTGCCACTTCTGGGCTTAACAAGAACTGTCCCTGTGCTCTTCCATTTCCTTACTATGTTCCTCACAGTGGAAACTGACAGGTTAAATCTCTGAGACAACTTTTTGTATCCTTCCCCTGAACAACTATGTTGAACAATCTTTGTTTTTAGATCATTTGAGAGTTGTTTTGATGAACTCATGATGCCACTCTTCAGAGGAGATTCAAATAGTAGAACAACTTGCAATTGGCCACCTTAAATACCTTTTCTCATGATTGGATACACCTGGCTATGAAGTTCAAAGCTCAATGAGGTTACCAAACCAATTTTGTGCTTCAGTAAGTCAGTAAAAAGTAGTTAGGAGTATTCAAATCAATAAAGTGATAAGGGTGCCCATACTTTTGCACCGATTTTGGTTTAATGCATATTGCACATTTTCTGTTAGTACAATAAACCTCATTTCAATCCTGAAATATTACTGTGTCCTTCAGTTATTAGATATATCAAACTGAAATGGCTGTTGCAAACACCCAAATATTTAGAACTAAAAATTATTAAGATTAATAGGGGTGCCCAAACTTTTTCATATGACTGTACTATCTCTCACCTGTAGACTCTCCTCTCTGAGAGAGTGCACCTCCTGCTGGTGTAATCTGTACTGGGCCTCCAGACCTTCCTCAGCCTGCTGGTTCTCCCTGCGCAGAGCCTCAATCTGCAGAACCAGAATCTGCCTCTCCCTGTTCAGGTACATCACCTCCCCCTCAGCTCCCTCTGACTGAGAAAGACGATGGTAATTCATTTCAGTCCCATTTTACTGTACTATATTACACACTGTTCATTATTTCCTACATTGTAAATGAATACTGATCATCCAGATTATGAAGAAACACATAAGGACTCCTATAGTAAACAAACATAGATGTCTCTTATCTGGGGTGCTGTTAACTTGCGTTTGTTTGAGGCTGGTAACTCTGATAAACTCATCCTGTACAACAGAGATAACTTTTGCTTATCCTTTACTTGGGCAGTCCTGATGAGTGCCAGTTTCATCATACACTCTAAGAAATATAAGTACAGATTTGTACTTAAAAGAGTACAAAGCTTGTCGCTGGGGCTGTACCTTATATTAAGGTTCAAAAAAGTACCTTTCAGTGAAAGTACTTTTTTGTACCCATGGTTTTTGTGCCAGTATAGATTATAAAGATTATAAACATTGTCATCAACTAAAAATGGCTCAAAAACTTGATGATACAAAATTGTCTGGCTTTCAAATAAAAAATGTGCAATTTAAATATATATTGTTCATTAGTACAGTGATGCAGAATACTGAATGTACCTTTTGGCTGGTTAAATGGTACAAATCTGTACTTATTGCTGTTAGAAATGACTTTGTACTTCAGAGGGAACAAATCTGACCCTGTAAAGACCAATATTGTACCTTTGAGGGTACAATTATAAAGAATGTACCTTCGAGTACAAAAAAGTACTCATATCGTACCTCTGTTTTTTAGAGTGTAATGTTTGATGGTCTTTGCAACTGCACTTGAAATTTTTGAAATAATTTGGATTGAGTGACCTTAATTTTTGAAAAGTATTTTTGTTCTTTATTTAGTTGATTATTCCATGTAGGGCTTTTCACCATATACCACTATATACTTCTACATCTTCCCCATTCCAGGTGACTTTAACTCATAAAACTGACTGAAAAAATCCAGCCAATGTGCCTATTTTGATTAACCTAAAATATAAAAATATATATTCTGGTTTGTGTAACATTTTTTTATTTACTAAGTAATTCCATATGTTATGTTTTTTTTCTCATAGTTTGTGTGACCTTAGTATTAATCTGCAATGCACAACATTAAAAAAAAAAAAAAAAACCTGAGCACTGGTCCTGAGCACTGTTTTATGAATAATAACTCTATATCAAAAAGAGTAGTGGTACACTGCAAACGAAATCTTAGCAAGTGAAATTTTCTAAATTTAAGGCAATAAATCTTATTTTCTTCTTTGATAAGACTTTTTGTCTTACTAAGCATTGTAAGCGTTAGATTATTTTGATTATTTTAGGGATAATTATCTTAATCATTCTTACTTAGAATTTGTAATTTATTTTAAGTAATTTGAACTCAAAATAAACACAATCAAGCATCAATCAAGTTATTCTGTTTCTTGTGTGCAAAAACAGTGACTTTTTTGCTTGATTTAAGTGTTGCTTCACTCATTTTGAGACTTTGCCATTGCTTTTTGTAAGAAATTTCTTATATTTCTTAATTTGCATACATTTTGTCTAGTTTTTGCCAATGGATTTTTGCAGTGTATACAATAATTCTGGGGGACATTTGAATGTGGCACAGATTAACAAGCACTATTGTTACAAATAGGAGCTGAATACAGCAAGTAAAGCCTTTGCTGATGTAGAAGCCTTTGTAGGAACCACAGGTTAATACATACGCAAAACATGTTTTAATGTTATGGCTGTTTATGTAAATAAATCTGTGTCTGTGGTGGCACAAATGAAACAGTCTGACCTGCTCCTCCTGTAGCTCCTTCTCCATCTTCAGCAGCTCCTCCTGCATCACTCTCTCATGATCTTCTTTCAGCTTCTTTCTCTGCTCCAGCAGCTTGCAGTACTCCACCTGAGACCATTCCTCGAGCTGGTGGAGGTCAGTCAGTGGCAATAAGTTAATTATAGTATTTCAGAAGGATTTATTTATGCTCTTATAATTGGCTAGCACTGACACTTTAACCTCCTAATAAAACATTTAGTTATTCTATTTATTTATTATTGTTCCTAATTTATTTCTAATTGTATTATTTCCACCTAGTTTGAATGGGCAGTTACCCAACCCACTCACTAGGACCTAGCACCAGTAATGCTGTTTAAATATGTTTTATGCATTCAGTAGAAACAAAAAAATTACAAAGTTTTGTCTATTTTGTAAACACATCAAAATATAAAGTTTTTTTTTTATTGTTGTGTCAAAAAAATTGCGATATTAAATCATATGATACAATATGGCACCATTCCAGGCTTATGTTCACTATTGGGGACCGAAAGTAATGCTAGTTCTCAGGAGGTTAATCCAGATGTTTTATTTTACTCTATATGTATATAGAGTATTTATTTTATAGTTAAATGCTTTTACAGTTGTCTAGTTACAGTAAATCCAGTTACAGTACGTACTGAAGTAGGGCTGTGCCCAGATTGATCAGATTCTTTGAGTGCCTCCTTTTGTGTTTTTTCTTCTCTGTGCAGTTCCTCCTTCAGGTTCCTGATGCGCTCCACTCTCTCCTGGTTCCTCTCCACACTGGCTCTGCCCTCTGCCATCAATACCATCAATATCACATCATCATCATTACCTTACCTTTGATGAATAGCACACCTCCATCCTCCCACAGCATTTCGAGATCCAGAAATTTTAACAGTTTGTCCAAACACCCTTCAGACTGGGTGACATGGTGCAGAAAATGCCCTGATAAATCGCTTTTTCCACCGTTATTCAGCTCAAAGTAGCTCCACACCTTCTTGCTTCTGCTCTGAGGGCCACCATTATTGAACTGAAAATAACATAGACATGTATATTATATATATATATATATATATATATATATATATATATATATATATATATATATATATATATATATATATATATATATATATAGACTCTGCATAGCGTAGCTGGCGCCAGGAGGCAGGCTATGCGGAGTCTATATATACATATGTCTATGTTATTTTCAGTTAAGTAATGGTGGCGCTCAGAGCTGAAGCTCGCAATATAGGATATAAACAGTGGTTTTAATAAGCTTCTTGTGCATTTTGTAAGTTAGTATTGCCTCTTTTTAAATATCAGGGCTCTCCAGATTCTAGCAAGAAGGTGTGTAGCTACTTTGTGCCTGGATAATGGTGGAAAAAACGATTTATCAGGGCAAATTATGCCCCGTGTCACACAGTCTGAAGGGTGTTTGGACAAACTGTTAAAATTTCTGGATCTCAGAACGCTGTGGGAGAACGGAAGGGGGCTGTTAATCAAAGCTAAGTACTTTTTTACTACACCAAAAGTCCATTTTAGTTCAGTTCTCCTTTAATTGGTAGACCTCCCACCCTTTATCCAGATCAAGCATGTCTCAGACTGCCTTTATTGAGTTTACAGTGCAGAAGCAAAGCACTTTTTCCCTCCAGTCTAATCATAGGACAACTCATGATAAAATATTACCGCAATAGTTTGCCCACGATAATGAGGATATCACAATACTGATATTAGGACTACAGTAATAATTCTGTGATAATACAAGTATAATACAATATATTATTTTAGGATAAAATATTCCTAAATTATGGATTTATTGGCATCAATTTCACACAACCAATGTTCTTCACCGCAGGTTTACCCTATTTGATTATAGTGCCACCACCTGGAGTAAAAACGCAGTAACTTTAGTAAGTCAAATTAAGGGGCGAGTTTTAGGGAGCACTTTGTGTTTCAATAAAATATTGATATTGGACCCACATGCTGATAATATTTTGCAAACGAGAACAGTATTACATAATGCAATATCAACATTTTGTCCCACCCAGCCAGCAGCCAGCAGCCAGCACTAGATCTGTGGGGGTTTCACTTTTGAGAGATGTTGGGCTGCCTGTCCATGATTATATATAGTCACTGGCCCAAACTAAGTAATTTTTTATCTAGTTTTTTTTTTATACACCCAGTATTCCCATCATCTCCATCATCACTACCATTATAAATAATTTAGTATTTGTAGTAAAAGACTACAAGATAAGGTCAACAAAGCAACAACATGCCCTCACAAACACAAATACACACCTTTAATATGCATTTCCATCTCCTCTCTGAGAAGGTCTTGTAAATTTTTCTTCCTCTCTGATGATTCAGACAGAAGATTCTCCATCTTGGATTCTTTAGCACTGTCGTCCTGTACCAAACCACAGACGTTCCTGTAGCTGTGTTATGTTAAGTCTCAGCTTGTTCAGATTGATTTCAATGGACTTACTTTATAACCAGTAATTAACATACTAAAATAATGATTTAGTACAGGTGCCAGTACTTACAGGTGTGTCCATGCTGTAGAGTGGAGCGACGAGGCCTGGTCTGTTCTATTCTGCAGTAAAGCAGGTGCTTGGTGGCTGTATTACACTCCTATCAAATATTCATTACACAGTGTCTACTTTCCTCTGACTGCGGTCATGTGATTAATCCATTTAAACAGGTTTTACTTCATTATAGTTCTATTAATTTCCTCTGACTGCGGTCATGTGATTAATCCATTTAAACAGGTTTTACTTCATTATAGTTCTATTAATCAACAGAAGTGGATCTTCTTATTCAATGTTTAAGCCAAAAATGGTTTTACAACTAAAGTATTGCATCTGAAATTATGAGGAGAAACTTGATCTAGTTCTTAGTAAAACTGTACCCTCACTTATTATATAAAATATAGACACAAGTATTAGAACACCTGCACATTTATTGTTGAATCAAGGTTCTTAAAAAGAGTATGCAAAACATTTACTTCACTTTGAGTCTCATTATCTCATATATATACCCAAACATCCCACCTCTCCTGACACTCTCAGGATTCTCCTGCATAATAATAGTGGTTCCTTGATGCCCACAAGTCATATACAATCATGTACAATATCCCATGAAATCACCCAGACTTTGTATATCAAGCTTGTTTGTACACATTTTCTTAGCGGTAGCACAAGATAGAGCAAACGTACATCAGACGAAGCAAGAGTGACATGTGACATAAAAAGCTGTGATCCTGATTGGTCTGTCTTTGTGCTCATTATATCTCTCTCACATGGTATCAGTTTAGGTAAGCACTGAATGGTGGTGCCCCCATGGTTATATAGTGGCAAAAAAGAGACATAATACCCTATTGGCTGCCATTCTTGTAAGGAAAAAAAAATCATGTGCCCCTGCTTGTAATACATTATGATATTGTGGTTTTTAGATCAAGACATTTAAATATGTTAGATTAAGAAAGTTTAATAATACGCTAGATGAAGTAATGTTGATAATAGGTTAGATCAAGAAATGTTAATAATACATCTTAATTAGTGCTATTATAAAGTGCATTCTATGCCACCACTAATAAACAGCGTCCCAAAGGGTGCCCTTTGCAGTAGGTAAAATAGGATGTGTTTTTTGAGCGTTGGTGAGGTCACATATCACAAAAAAATAAATAAATAAATTTTAACATCCTGATTGGTCTGTCTTTTTGCTCATTTGACCTATCTGTGTTCACTGTATACAGGGTTTACACTCAACCTCTCCCTATCTCTCTCACAGGGTATCAGTTTAGGTTAGCTCTGAAGATTCATGGCAGGAAGTTTAAATACAGGGAATATAAAAATGCCCCTGTCTGTATTGTTCATGGTGGGCAAATGACTGAACGACACATCTGGGACTGAGGTAAGTATACAGATGTCAGCTATAGCTAATCTTATATAGGCTTTCTGGCCTTCTTTCTGGGTTCCAGCTACTCAAATAAAGTAGTGATCCCAAAAAACTGCACACGGGTAATGAGTAATGAGTAATATTAATTTAATAGAAAATGTTGTGACATAGGAAGCTTCTTGTCCAGTGTTGTCTTCTTTTAATACTCCAGACAACTAGTTGTATGTGCACAAGCATACATTTTACATCTCTCTGTAAAAGTAATAATTGTAAATATATAGTGTAATACTCATATATATATATATATATAATGCTGTTATTTATAGTGATTGGGGCTTTTAACCTATAAGTAATCAGACATGTTTACAGTAGGAAGGTATAGTTTATTGAAAGGCCTCTTATTCACAGTACAATCCTTTTCATTCATAGTTTTATCCATGTGTGCGTCTCTACACTCAAACCCCTCTCTAAACCTACCTACTAGGTAAAAAGGAAACATTCAAAATATTTAAAAAATAGATAAATCAACAGTTATTGCATAGAATAGAATATAAAATAGGATAGAAGCGTAATATGAATATGTGTGTCTGTGTGGGGTGTATTGGTACGTATATATGTACTGCATGTGTAGGTGTGTGTTGCAAATATATGATGTAACAGTATGTATCCGTATTTAAAAGTCTCACCTACGCAGAACAAACAGAATGAGATGCTGACTGAATTTATTTGTTAGAATCAAGATTTAATCACCTCAGATAGCCCTAATGGTATCGAGGGGTCATGCGGGACTGGATTATTTGATTTATGCGAGTCTCTTTTTTTTTCAACAACAAGGAAAAACACTTGTCTTCAGCTGTTCTGACTTCATGCTGGAATAAAAAGAAGAAGAAGGATGTTTGTTAAAAAGGGAGCAAGTCTAAACTATTATTATTTTAGTATAGAGTAATATATACTGTAAGACATAAACTCACCAGACTCGGCGTTGACTGCAGTGAGGCCACCAACAGAACACATATGGAGCAGAAGTGAAGGAAGAGAATGTGTTAGTAACCTTCAAACATTTTAATCTGTGCTCATTTTTACACATAAACAATTAAATAAATGCACACATACACACACACACAAAATCTTTATCAGTACAGTGTGTATTAAAATTATAATAAAATATAATAAAATATTCAGTAAAACACTAATATGATAAATAAAATACATGAATACAAAACATTGTGGTTTTATATTATTGTTGTCATTAAAACATCTAGGTTTGTGGGTGTAATGAGGAAACTGTAAACTGGTCCACATGGTGCCCTCATGGTTAAAAAAATGGTCGCTAAATTGCCCTATAGTGGCAAAAATGAGACAAAATACCCTATTGGCTGCCATTCTTGTGATTCTTGTGTTTTTAGATCAAGAAATTTTAATAATATGTTAGATTAAGAAAGTTTGATAATATGTTAGATGAAGTAATCTTGATAATAGGTTAGATCAAGAAATTTTGATAATACATCTTAATAAGTGCTATTATAAAGTGCATTCTATGCCACCACTAATATACAGCGTCCCAAAGGTTCCCCTTTCCAGTAGTTAAAATAGGATGTGTTTTTTAAAATGCTGAGGTCACATATCACAAAAAATAAATAAATAAAAACATTTTGACAATACAAAAAAATTAAATATTAAAATATATTTTATTGTTTTTTTTAATACTTTTATGTTTTCATCCCTGCCCTTTAAACAGCATTTTTGATTAACTGTGTTTTTATTTATTTTCATTTTATCCCAGTTTATGTAAAGCACTTTAAATGTGCCACTGTGTATGAAAGGTATTACACAATTAAATTGCCCTGCCTTGCTCTCAAATTAACTCACAGGATCTTAAATACTTTCTTCAAAATGAAAAAGAATTGTTACTTTTTACTGTACTCACAGTGCACAGCATTGTGTACACATGTGTATATACAGTATATGTACTGTATTTTTTTCTAATCATCAAATCAACCATGCTTTGGGCTATGGTTGACAGTTGATGAAGTTAAAACCATGTAATCAGCAAATCATTTTAGAACATTGTAGTCCATCATCCTTCCACGTCTTAATAAAACGAGTTAAAAGTTGCCCAGTTGCTGAATAGTTTCCAGTTAAACTACTGTAGTTCAGAGATTTGGAAACCCACCATCTCCACAGTGGGGGCGTCCGCGGATCTGAGTGCCAGGAATCTTGTTGCCGTTCTTATCCACACACCAGCAGTAGCCAGTGCTGTGCCAGCACTGGGTGGGCAGGTAGTTTCCTTCCTCATCGCACTGGGGCCGGAAGTAACCAGGCCTGACCTCCCTCTCAGCATCCAGCTGGCACTTACTCTCCACCTCGGTGGCTGCAGACAGAGAGAGAGAGGAGAGTAAGTATGAATGACGGGTAGAGATGATCATATTGTATATTGTATGCCGCATATGTGCGGATCATGTACAGGTACTGTGTGTGTGTGTGTGTGTGTGTAAAGGCACATTACTGACCTGCAGATTCGGTGCCCTTGGGATCCTCAACCTTCTCTTCAGTGATATCAGTCAGCAGAGGCAGGGAGTCCATGGGGCGGAACATCCTCTTTGAGGGCATTCTGGGCCCTTAATGCAGAACACACACATTGATACTTAACTAAATAGTGAATTTAGGCTTAAATTAATAAAATATTTAAAAAGAAATGGAAGTTTAGAACCACAACAACACTCTCCTTATCACTGTTTATTGATGTATGGGTTTAAAGAAATTACCTAAAATTCCTCTGATTAAAAGGTTTTTCCCGACACTGATGATATGTATTGTTATTATGTTATTATGGTATCACTTCTCTTATGTGCTTTCCCTACAGTTTTGTTCTTCTCTGCTCACTTGTCTTACATTCCATTAAATGGTTCTTTAAGGCAACTGTTATGAATGCTTAAATGGTTCATTGTCTAGTCATTTTCATGATATTTTTTTTCTCTGTAATGGATAAATTATTGTTTGAGAGCAGTCTATTTTCTATTGTTTTGCTATTTACTATATTTAGTTTTAATTGTTTGTTTATATATAATGTTATATAAATACTGTATGTACAGTATAAAGTTCTATATACATATCCTGAACTTTTATGTTTGTTGTTACACTATTTTTGTTATTTTTTATTTTGATTGGTCTTGGTAAGTTACAGTGTACTGTTGTTTCTACTGTATGATTAAAACAGTGGTAAATTCTTAAAATTATTATTATTTTTTTAATTCAATGTTTTGTCATTGTCATTTGTAAGAAAATCATTATCGCAAAAATAACATTAAATATTGTGATATTCTTTTAGGGCCATATCGCCTATCACTAGTGGACCTCACATTTGGCTAATAAGGCAAATGTTTTGACTGAAAATATACAATATAGATGATTTTTTGCTGTTTTTAGCAAAAGAAAAATACACACTTTTTCATTTTCCATTATATATCTACTAGAGACAGATTATATCTGTCCAGTATCACTTATTTTACTTTAATCCTGGGTATATGGAGATATTTGGAAAGCATTATTAGTATCATGACACTCTGGATCATTGATCAGTGTGTCATATCATATCGTATGCAATAATAAAATTTAATTTTCATTTTTTTGCAGTAGTGTGAAAATATATTTTTTTTATTCTGTGTTTTGACATTTCGCCAAGAGTATCGTTATCGTGAAAATACTATAAAATATTATGAAATTATTTTAGAGCCATATCCCCCACCCCTAAATGGAATTGTAGTTATTAATTAATTTAGATTTTACCATCCCAAATGCCACTTCCCTCCCGCTGAAAGCTGGTGGACTGCAGTTTCTAAACAAAAGAAGAACAATAGATAAACTCATTAATAGCAAGGCAAGACAACCAACACACTGCACAATCAGAGGTTTTCATTAGCAGATATTTTCTGTGTTGTGTTTTATTTGTACTGTAGCTCAGGTCTTACAGTCAGAGGGGTTTTCTGCTTTGGGACATCATCGTCAGACAGGGAGGTCATCAGGGGCAGGCTGTTCATGGGCACATGCATCTGCTTGGCACCACCTGAGGAAAGAAAATGAGGAGCGTAAAAAAATGGACAAGCACAAATTCCACATAAAGGCTACAGAGGTTTTACTGATAAAATTCTTTTTACTGATAAAATTCAGTTTCCTCTCCCACTATGTTTCCTCATTCCCTCCTCCCATGTTTAGTACCTGAGGGACGGCGCATCAGCTGCACCTTCAGGTTCTCCTGGCCCTGCTCCAGGGCGGTGATGTGGTCCCTCTGGCCCAAGACAAAGTAGGCAGTGAGGGCCTGGCCAGCCAGTAGCAGACAGGCCAGCAGGGTCAGGCCTGCCACCTTGAGGGCCTTAGTATTGGCATTGCTGTGGAGAAAGAGGAACCACAAGAGATCACTTTTCACTTCTTGTTTAATAGGTTTATAGCATCTCTTCTTTCTCTTAGTAGAAAACAACTGCAATAATAATCTTATGTAAACCCTGACAGCACTGCAATATGTTACATTACACTGTCAGAGGAAAGAGTACAGGTCCATGGTCCCATGAGTACTTTTGATATGTAATTTGATATGGCAATAAATTGCTTGATTGAAGCTAAACTATACTTACGGTACAACAGGACATGTTTGTTTTACAGCTGTTGAATAAAAACTTAATTTTGTGTCCTTTGTTCATTAAAAAAAAAATGTCAGGATCTCAGACTGTATTATTCATATAATTAGTATTAGTAGGTAATGTTATCATAGTCGTAAAGATTATAACTACCTAGTAACTTCTTTAATTATATAAATAATTTAGGGATTGCTACGTTTGTATATGTAAACTACACCATATACCATTTTCTCTGATTACACTGTATACTAAACATAATAATTAATTGAAAATATATTTTTTCTGTCTTATATTTTATCCAATCATCTTGTATCTTTGTGTTATTGAGTTCATCTGTAGAAAAAAATAATACTCAAAAACTAAATTTAATAATACAAATAATCTAATAAAACCTGCCTGGCGCTGTGTTTTTATTTTTAGCCCTTTTTACATATGATTTGTATTGGCTGTTTCCTCTCTTACTAGCCTATCAGAATTATCCACGCGTGTGACGTCATATGTTGCTAGGTAGATCCGTATTCCTTTTCTCAGTCCAGCTGAGGACAAATACAAGCTAATACAGACTCAGTGGAGTCAAAATAAAGTGAGTTTAAATTAATTTTCTTGATTTTAAAATAATATTTTTGAAAAATTTGAATGTGTTTTTTTTGTCTCCCCTTTTAGTTTTGCTTTCATACTGATTAATACTTCGCATTATTTTGCACAAATTCAGTTGGATTCAACAGGTTTGCTTCAATGACCATTAAACATTAACATTAACAATATTCCCCTCAGATTCATAGCGCTTTACAGATGAACAGAAAACAAGCTCACAGAAACTACTAACAACAAAAGATTCTACAGATTGATGGCATATATATATACTTTTACTTTTGCTTGTTGCATTAAAGGGGCACAACTTTTTTTCTAATCCCGAAGACCGAAAATATAAATATTGTTCACTGAATTTTTTTTCTAATGTAAATTAAACCCCAACGCTTTCCCTTTTTGCACTATAAGGGCCTAAAAATACCAGAGACGCCCTGGCATTGAATAAAAATACTTTTTAAAAAATCCAAATAATAATTATTTTTTTAATTTCCATTTTTCTTCATGCCAATTAAACATAACTCTTTTGTCTTTCAAATTCCACACATTTCCTATTACATTACAGTCAGCATTCCCAAAGACACAAAATAAAAATTTTGACAATACAAACGAATTTTTGCTCTATTTTAAAAATGTATCTCGTTCTAATTAAACGTAACTTTTTTTCTTTTTTTGCGCAGCAGTGCAGCAGCCACAGGTGCATTAAGGGGGTCTACAGACAAAAACGAGTGGTCATAACAGGTGATTAGTGATTTTTATATTTTTCTTGCACACTTGTTTAAATGATGTAAATGCTCTCTCACCTGCGGGGGGGAGTGAAGGAGTCGGAGCTGGGGGCTCTCTCCAGGAGCGCAGAGTTCTGCTGGTCATCCATCCTGCTCTTCTCTTCAGCGACTGTGTTTGTGAGAGTGTTGTCTTTCCGCACTTCGCTTTTAACTGCAGGACGGTGTGTGTGTGTGTGTGTGTGTGTGTGTGTGTGTGTGTTTGTTTTTCTCGTCCTCTACTTTCTTTGCTGGTCTTCTTGGAAAGCCCCGGTTTGGTTTGGCGACCAGACGCATATTCAGTTCTCCTTTTTCTTTTATTTTCCAAATCTGAGCTCTGATTGGCTGTGCTGAGTAGCATCATCAGTTAACAGGAGAGCAGAGGTTTGAATAAAGAGGCCAGGCAAGATGAACACAGCTGATTAACTCCCACAAACCTGTTAACCTTCTGAAAAAATAAATCTGCCTGGCCAGCTCAATCTCTTCAGAGGAATAAAACCTATCCGGACAGGATTATTTTCTCAGGGGGTCCTGGGGTCATTTTCTCTTTTATTGGAAATGTGATTTTATTCCCATCCAGAACGGCCATATATGTGTTTTTCTCAGACATTCTCTACTCAGATTTATCTACTGTTTTTTTTGCTGAACTCTGCGGCCCTCCGGTAATCCGCACATCTCTGAGTTTCATCACCATCACGTTTAATAAGATAGCTATTTGTCCACTGCTACACACCGTAATTACACTTTGGATGCACGTTTTCCATGGAGATCCACGTAAACACAACAGCGAGTGGAAATGGAGGAGCTACTGAACGCGATTGTCATGTGACTGAAAAAAAAAAAACTCACTGGTCCTCCTGTTTTTCAATTGCAGTCTGGATGCAAGAGCAATCACTAAGTAGAAGTATGAAATATGTTTCATGATATGCCAGCGCATGTATACAAATTCATATGGATTTTATATAACTTAATTAGCTTATGACAGTTTCTGAAATGGACTGACCCAAACATAACCAAGAGAGCTCCTGTATCAGCTGAGAAAGTTCAACCTGCCCCAGGAACTGATGGTGCAGTGTGGGGCAGCTCAGCCACTAAACACGAAACTCATAGACTTGTAGCACATCATCAGGTCTGAGTGAAGTTACCCACACCAGGAAGCATGCAGAGAACATGTCTCTGATCCTTCAAACCCTGTCCTAGCGGCTTTCTTCAGGTTGGCATTTTAGCCAACTGAGGATAAAGACCAGCAGACTGCAGAGCAGCTTCTTCCCACATGTCATCTGTACTATAAGCCTAAAGATTTCATAATAAAATTGTGAAGCTACAACTAGCTACTTTCTTACAAAACTGTTTAGAGCCTCCATATTGTCATTGTCACTCAAAAAATATTCACTTTTTTCCTTTTTGCAGGTTGTGGTCCACCAGTTTAAGATGCTGCCACGATAATCCAAGGATTGCTGGTTTGAATGCCAGATTATATTACTTACAACCATATTGTCATCCCAGATCATACTGTCTAAGGGTGCGTTCACACCTACTTGGTTCAGTTCAAACTTTCTGACTTTTCAGTTGGTTCCAAAATGAAATAGCAGGTGTGAAAGGGGCAATCTGGACCAAATGATGCTCATGTAGTTGATACTGTAGGTTCTGTACTGTAGGTACTTACTAAACTGTAGCACTAAAAAACAAAACAAACTGGACCGAATGTATATAATGTAACAAACACATGAACCTTGGTCTGTATTTTCAGGTCTGAAAACATTCTGATCTGTGACTGTACAGTTCGAACTTTAGATCATGCTGGTTTGCCATCAGCAGCCAGAGTCCGAGAGCACAATAGGCCATGATTTCTCTGGGTGGGTAGATGGTGGTCTCTCCCTTCATCACTCCTACTGTGATGTTGGTCAGCACAGGTGTGTGTTAACTGATGGATCAGAGTGATGCTGCATCATCAGCAATTGTAAAAGAATCGGTGGATGAGTTCACATGTGTCATGAGCCATTACTAATGATAGGGGGTCATTCTATTAAATAGGTGGGGTAATTGGACTCCCAAATCGGGGAGATAATGGGTAAAAATTTTAAAAGAATTACAATGAATGGACCCAAAAAGTTATGAGACACAAAATTACAAAGACTTTCACTGAAAGTTAAAGGTACTGATTTAACAGCGGCCATTACATTCCCTATCATAACAGAAGCCACTCTTTTTAACTATATCAGCATAACAAAAGCATGATGCTGACTCCCAACAGCTTTATTATCTACACTAACTTTACCCAGATACATTTGAGTCATTCCTCAAGCTCCTCACTGATTTGACAGTATATCATCATGTGTTATCCACAGCTCAATATGTGTGTGGGGTTTTTCCAAAACAAGGAAGCGAAAAAAACACATTAAACTTGGTTAGAAAGTTAGAATGAGGAATCTCATAAGATATTCATCAAGCAGCAGAACTGGACTTTCTACTGTAGGTTATAACAGTGTTACATGTGTGAGTCTGTGAGTGTGTGTGATTTGCATCAGTGTCTGTAAAGGGTAAATCACTGACCTTTAAAACATTTCAGATGCTGTATGTGGGAGGTGGGCCGGCTCTTATTCTGATGAGCTTATCTTTAGCAGTCAGGGGCTCACCTGCCTGGGCTATTCTAATGTAAACATCTAAGGGGTATTTCTCAAAGCAAGATATTGCAGTCATCTGGTCAGAGCAGCCCAATAGAAGAAGAGTAATGGGAGATTCCCTACTGGACGCTCTGTAAAAATTCAAATGTAAAGAAAACTCAAAAGTTTAACAAAGCAGCACTAGATTTTTTGTTTTTAGAAGTTTTGAAGAAAACCATAAACAGTTCTGTAATACTCGTAAGTTTATATTTTTTACACGTTTTACGTATCAACAATTCCAAACATAAGTTGTGTCAAACACAAGTTTTCTTACAAAAAATCAAGAAAAGTTAAAATGTTTACGGTTCACAAAAAATTAGTTGTATGATACTAAAAAAAAAATCTCAGACGACATATTTACACATATTTTTTTGATAAAACATGGATTTTTATTTATTTATTTTATTTTAAAATGTTTTGTTGCACATAACACTATTTAAGAGCTGTTGTCCTTCAGAATAGACCATAAACTAGCCAATCAACAAGTTTATAAACCAACAAAATAGTAACTTGGCCCCGCCCACTGAACTGGAAAAACAGTAGTATGGTACTAGAGCCATTGAGGCAAAGTAACAGGTAATTTTTAGTAATTTTATGGGATTTAGAAACACTTTTTAGTCATGTTTTTTTAGTGTTTAGGGGTGGTTTATAAAATAAAAAGGTCAATATGAAATATAAAATATTTTATTACACAAAGGTTTTTAATGCAATGGAAAAAAAAACTATGAAATATTTTAGCTAATTGGATTTTTTTTGTTATATAGATTTTTTTTTTGTGGAATGTTAGAGTCTTTTTTTTCTGTGCGTTACAGGCAGAAAACAGCATTCTTTAAAAAAAGTTATTACTGAAGGTAAATCAGGTCTGAATGGGTTAAATCCAATATTAGATTAAAAAAAACTTGCCAACTTGATTAATTAAAAATAGTTTTTAGTTTTTGTAAGGTCTTGTAGGCCTGGTGTGCAGGAAAAGGGATGTATATTACCAAATGCAATAAAATTGACCAGAAAAAAAAAACAAAACATGAAATTTCTTTGGCTCAAACATCTGCGGTAAATACAATTCAAAGTAAAAATAAGAAACACTGTGTTTTTATTTTAAAAGCATTCTCCCTACTGTTCCAATGTTTTACGATTTGGGGTTTATCAGGACTCGGTTGCCAGGTTAACCAGTTGTGTCTGATATTTCACAGTGGACATTTTTCAGTGGCACAAGAAAAACTGAAAAATGTCATTATTGGCCTAAAACATCTAATACTGATTCATACGAAACAACATGAAGTTTTTGTTTCCTTACCAAATTAGTGGTATGAAACATGGGAGTATACTGAAATTTAATGTACTCAAATATATTTTATCCTATTAAAAATACTTTTCTATGCAGTCTGGATCAAGTCCAATTAATTACGTACAGTATCTGGTTTTCAGGGAAATGAGACGGTGGAAAGCACCTGACCAGAAAACAACAGACCTGAAATGAGAAAGGAATTTAGCACACAAGCACACAAGCACACATATAGCCCACAGACACACAGTGCTGTTTAGTATAACAGCTAATGTTTTAATGTAAAGATTACAATACTCCTGCACTTTATGTTGTCTATTGCTTGTTGTTCTATGTTGCACCATGGTTCCGGAGGAACGTAATTTCATTACACTGTGTACCTGTACTCAGATGTAATGACAATAAAAGCCTCTTGACTTGACTTGACTTGACAATAACACTGTACAATAGGGTACATTAAATAACAGTACTGACGACAAAAAGACTCCACTAATTATTATTCATTAATTATAATAATCAACACTCGTTGAGACATTATTAATCATTAAAACATTTGTTTGACTAATTTACAACATTTACACTACATTTACATTTAGTAATATTTAACAATATCTTCTTTAACTTAAACTACTTTTATACTTTATACTTTATATACTATACACTTTATATACTATATTATATAGTATTTTTATATGTATTATTATATCTTATCCTTCTATTGTTATGTTTATGTACTATTTATACCTGCTGATGGATGTCCAGAACCTATCATCCATCCATCCATCCATCCATCTATCCATCTGATAATTATTTGAGACATTTCTTGGCCATTTAACAATGTTTATTACTGTCATAAGTAGTGTTATTTGTAAACCTTATTGTAAAGTGTTATCAAGACATCTAATGTATGTTACACTTTCATGTTTTCATATTTTTTATTTAATATATTTGATTGCATTAGATACATATTACTATATGTCTAAAGGTTTGTCTGTACTAAACATGCTGTGTGTGTAAAGCTGAGCACCTAGTGTGTGAGCAGTGTGTGCCCCTTAAAGCAGAGGGATTTAGGAATTATTTTCCATTAATACATATAGTGGATCTAAATCAAAAATATATACAAGCACTTATAAATGCATATAATTAGCATTGTAAAATAGTAAACATTCGTGGGATGTGTAGGATCTGTGTGGGGAAGCCCCTGATTTCTCTTGCTTTTGTAAATGTATTGTAGGATGTTTTCTTATGACTGCAGTGGGTAGTGAAAAAGTAAGAAGAGGAAGCGCTGGTATTTTAGAGAAAGTACTTAGATTAGAGATTAGAGATTACTTAGAGAAAGTAGAGGTAAAAGTTGCTATTTCTGATACATAAAACTTGTTAAAAATGCTTTTTCCACTACAGTTAAATTTTTATATCCATAAGCTTGTGTGGAATGATATCAATATACAGGATAGATGGTGGCACACAGTAGTGCAGTGGACCTAGTTTTGAGCCATTTTTACGTCGGTTCTAAACCCAACTTTACACACCCCACATGTGGGATGAAGGAGAGTTTGCCAGTAAAACTGATTTTTCTATTTTAAAATTGCTGTTAGGGTGTAAACTGGACTGTGAGAATACAATTTTGTTCTACCTCATGTCCCAAATGTGATGTGAAATGACAATAAAATCTTCTTGAATCCTTGAATCCCTGGATACTAAAATAAAATATGGCTGTTTTCTACATGGTGTCCACGTTTCACCCATTAAGTTCTGAGGTGTTCAGATAGTATGTCATTTTCCCTTACGTTTCTGAATAAAAAGACTGTTTTGTACTAAAATAGGGATCAGCTGTATGCAGTGAATGCGTCTCAATTGTAGCATCACTATAAAACCAACTCACTTTATTTCATTAGAGTTTACTCCATATTCTGAGTACTGTAAACATTACCTAAACACACACACAAAACATGAGGGAAAGTTTACCTATTTTCTTTAGTACATTACACAAAAAGTATATCTTTGCTGTTGGTTCCTGACCTAATTTATTTGCATAATGGGCGTATCACCCACTACTAACTTACCATCTGTGTGTAGTCTTGTCTACCAGGTCTAGTTTAACTTGTGTTTTTGTTTCTTAAAACACAATAAAATTGTTTTGTGTCCTTTCTGTCATGATTTTCCCATTACGTAGAAAAATCAATCCAGCATGAAGTCACTTTCTGCAGCAAAGAAAATAGTAACTTGCTCTTATGACCTATAACGCTGTGGTCAGGCAAATAACGCTATATAAAATAATGCTATATAAAGTGTAACTAAATAACAAAGGGAAGGTAGTCCCAGGTGGGTAAGACTACGCACTGATGGTGGATGAGAGTTGGGGACAGACCCATTTTGCAAACAAAAGATTTCAGGAGCCAATAAGAAAGATAAAAAGTAAACTTTACCTTATTTTTGTGTCTTAGTTGTTTAGTGTAGGCAATATTTACTATATTTATATGGGGTAAACTCTACCCAAAAACAGTGCTTTTTTGTTTCATTGTTCATTAATTTGATTATTCCTTGTTTAAAATTTTATGTAAACAAATTCTCTGAATGTTTCCATTTTCTAAATCAACAGTGAAAAAGAATGTCTTATAATGGGTAATACCCATCAAGCTCTTCTGGGAAGAGTTCCTGTGAACCATTTTCTATTCTCTTCTCTGGAAAATGACCAACCACAATCGAAAGAGACATTTCTCTACTTCTCCCAGTTATGTTTCCTCATTCAGACTGCATCTTTACCAAGATTTATACAGATAATTCTTACACGGATCATTAAAGTCAGCATAAAATGAATCCTAGCACATTTTCCTTATTTGCTACAGTATAACTCATTTGATTCATTGTGATGCATGGGGTTTGAGGGAACTCAAGGCTAGCTGAGCTAAGCTTTTTCTCCTGACTATAGGTAAGTGATGTGTTTGTCAGAAGAAATAAAATAACTCACCTACACTCTAAAAAACAGAGGTACGATTTGAGTACTTTTTTGTACTCAAAGGTACACTCTTCATAATTGTACCCTCAAAGGTACAATATTGGTCTTTACAGGGTCAGATTTGTTCCCTCTGAAGTAAAAAGTCATTTCTAACAGCAATAAGTACAGATTTGTACCATTTAAAAAGACAAAAGGTACAATCAGTATTTTGTATCGCTGTACTAATAAACTATATATATGTTTATTGCACTTTTTTTGGATCATCAAGTTTTTAAACCATATTCAGTCAATGGTTATGTTATAATCTTATAATCTTTATAATCTTTACTGGCACAAAAACCATGGGTACAAAAAAGGACTTTCACTGAAAGTTACTTTTTTGTACCTCAGTATAAGGTACAGCCCCAGCGACAACCTTTGTACTCTTTTGAGTACAAATCTGTACTTATTTTTCTTAGTGTGTACTCACTAGGACTCTATATTCAGACTGCAGGCAAATCAGATTTGTGCATTTAAATCATTGATCAGATATGATTTCATCACATCATAAAAAAATGTTTTACATGATGTGGATACCATTGGTAACTTGCATTTAGCTCTCCTCTTGGACCCCTGCAATTATTCCATCACTCTCTGGATTTGATGAGGTAGTTTTTTTTGTCACGCTGTGAATAAAAAATATCAAAAATATTTTTTGTTACAAGCTAAATATGCCAAACACTGGATTTGGGCTCAGTCTGAAGGTGGTTAAGGACAAGCACATACAGCACCACTAATAGTTAGGTGCTAGTGATGGCCATTTTGAAGCATTACCACACATTAACAAATTGTGTTGGAAAATGATTGAGCTTTTGACACCTTTCTCCAAGCTGTCATCTCCAAGTATCCGTTTAAATTTTTTACAAGAATTCTTTCATTCTGTTATCATGTTAAACATATTCACACAAAAATATTTATGTGCCAGTTCAAACAGTTTAAACACATAAAGATTGTGATATGAAATGCTGTTACTTTAAACAATAGTTTTGTTTTGTTGCTCTTTTATATTAAAGCTTTTAAAGCAAGTCACAGAATCATTGCATCGATACAATTTGAACCACAAAGTGTCGACACTGCTTTGATGCTCTGTATCGAGATTAACAACATCCCTAGTCAGCACTCTTAAAGGAAAGCACCAGATCCCCAGTTCTAATACATCAGCCAACAGAGACCTGTGTCTGCAGCCATCACCATTCAGGTGATGTGGGGAGAGATTTCTATCTACCCACCCAGAGAGAGAGAGAGCATGAACATTTGTGCTCTCTCAGACTCTGATGACTGCTGATGGCGAGGACCTGGGTGGGGTCCAAACTCCCAATCCTTGGGCCATAGTGTTAAGGTCTTGATCTACTGAGCTCCTACCAGAAGGTATTTCTGAAAGGTGTTGTTGGACAATTTGAGGAAATCTAGATTTTACATATTTTGGTCTTTTATATCATATGATTATATACAAACAGAAAGGGGCTCATTTCCCTTTTAGGTTGACTTTCAAAGGAAGAAATGACATCAATGTGATTTTAATAACTACATGTGAAACTATCAGTAGTTCATTAGGACTGCTTCATGCTATAGTGCTGCTCTGATCTGACCTTCTTTATCAGACGGGTGTGACCTGTATTGTGTCTGGGCAGACTGGAATTTTCCCAGAAGCCCCCAGGCACAGCGTAATTTATATAGGCCTCCAAATTCCAGCCGCAGGGTAAACATTTTGACCCCTAATTATTCTCTCTGAGTATTTAGAGCAATTTGTCAGCGTAGGCAGGGAAATATGACAGTGATAAATGTGGAGGATTGTACTAAAAGAAAAATGTCTTGGTTTGTCCAGTGGGGAGCTGATGAAGCATTTTCCATTCGTCCTGTGGGCTTTGTCTGCCCTCTGTCCACTGATTAGGTTGAATTCATCTCTCTGTGTTAGTTTACTGAGTGCCGAGTTATGAACTGGATCAGTGCAGGATGTGTGATCCAGAGATTTTCTATACAACTTTCTATACAAAAAATGTAGAATTACACCAAAATATTTACAATTGGACATGCCTGTTTAAATTGCATGTTTTGTTGATTTTCTAAAATATAAGAATTTTGGTTTATGTGCTGAGTTTAAAGTTAATCCCCTAACAATGCACCCTGTATAATAACATATGCACATTATTTAAACCCATTTATCTTAGTAATAATCACATTAGAACGGCAGAAATGCAGGTAAGCATAAATACTGTAAAAAATAGCTTAGATATAGTGAGCTGGTCTGAAGAACAAAGCCGATTCCATTTCATTTCTCCTGAATATCCTGGACAGCACACATATTTACTCATCTGATTTAACATCATTTAGCTCCGAGTCACTAAATCAAGTGATGATATGATGATAACTACAAATAATAATAGACTCCCACACAATAAAAAGGTATATTTTTCATAATTGTACCCTCAAAGGTATAATATTGGTCTTTAAAGGGTCAGATGTGTTCCTTCTGAAGTATAGTACAGTATAGAAATAAGTACAGATTTGTACCATTTAAGCAGCCAGAAGGTACATTCTGTATTGTGTATTACTGTACTAATAAACAATATATATTTTATTTGTTTTAGTTGAAAGCCAGACAATTTTGGATCACCAAGTTCTTGACATGTTTAGAATCTTCATAATCTTTACTGGTACAAAAAAACAAACAAACATGAGTACAAAAAAAGACTTTAACTGAAAGGTACTCTATTGTACCTCAATATAAGGTACAGCCCCAGCGACAAGTTTTGCACTCTTTTAAGTACAAACCTAAACTTATTTTTCTTAGTGTGCCTGAGGAGAGCTTTGGAAACATTTCACTGAACACAAGGATGTAAAATTTAATTTTGTATTAATGTAATTCTATTTATTATAATATTAATGTTTTACTAAGTAAATATAGAATTATTGCCCAGCAAAAATAGCTTTTGCATTTTAAATTTAATTTGGATGTAGAACATGACTCTGATTTTCTGATTTTCCGATATTTTAAATAGGTAAGTCATTTGTTGGGATAAGAACATCATAAAAGAAATTACACACCCTTTTTCCCAGTATCAATTCATTTTAACAATTTTTTGCCATTGCACAGATGAAATTGTCTAAATGTATCTAATTTTGTTTTGCTTTTTGGTTTGTTCAGTATAAAATTATTTTGCATTTAAACAAACACTTTTTTACCTATTTGTCAAATATTTTTCACTGCCAAATACTTGGTTCACCCATACAAAAATTTGAATCTTGTCGAGTAGAATCTGAATAGATAAAAGTCCTCTGACTTTTTTCTCCGTTTACAGCAGCTCATCAGCTTCATATTCATCTAGCTGCTAAGATGCTCCTCCTGAGCACTGCAGTAACCCTGCTCCGCCACGAGATGACGCTACTGTGGTGTGTTTCTCCTCTGAATTGCCCCTTCTGTTGGACACGCTTCTCTGTGGCTTTGCTGAAACAAGAAGTCTCACATTCCTGCCTGAGCCTGACTGGAGCAGAGGTGAAGTTTGATTCAGTTCACAGAACCGCAATAAACCGATTCAATGAATCGATTCAGAGATTCATTGTCGTTACGAGCCATTCACACGTTTTAAAGGCGGCTCCTTTCCATGGGCATTGGAATTGTTCATTTTCCACTACTTAAATAATTTCTGTACTTTAATTAAACACCGTGCGTTATTGCATAGTCATATTTAATGCAGTCTGTGCAATTTTCCAGACAGGGATTAAGCCTAGTCTTGGACTAGTGGTCATTAAACATGATTAGTAGACATAGATTTTTAAACACACAATCTTGTGGTCATTATTCCAGCAATTAAATCACTGAATTCTTATATTCCTTCATATTAATTAGCTTGGATATTTGGTATTAATTGGCTTGTAGTTTCTCAGGGGGTCCTGGGGTAATTTTCTCTGTGGTCGTCGGTAATTTTAGTCCTGTCCAGAAACACATATTTGAGTTTCGTCACAACACAATAGCAAGTGGAAATGGAGGAGCAATTGAAAGTGATGTCATGTGATGGAGAAAGCCAAAAACCTCACTGGTCATCCTGTTTTTTAAATTGCAATCGGGATGCATGAGTTTTATCACTGAGTAAAAGTGTAAATATTTTTCACAGACATCCCCCTGAGAAACTAATTCCATCCGGATAGGGCTTGTTTATAACACTGCACTTTGTTTCTCTATTCTTATTCTTTTTAGCTAAAGCCCTATTCGGACGGGATTAGTTTCTCAGGGGGACGTCTGTGATAAAACTCTTGCATCCAGACTGCAGTTGAAAAAACAGAAGGACCAGTAATGTTTTTAGGCTTTCTCGGTCACATGGCATCGTGGTCAGTAGCTCCTCCATTTGCACTCACGGATCTCCATGGAAACACATGCACAAAGTGTAATTTCGGTGCATGGCAGTGCACAAATAGCTATTTTATTAAACGCGAGGTGAAAACATTTAGAGATGTGCGTCCGGATGGGACTAAAATGACTTTATGACCACGGAAGTCAGCGAAAATCAGTAGGTAACTCTGTCTGTTATTTTCTCAGAGGATGTCTGAGAAAAGCACATACATGGTCATTCCGGACAAGAATAAAATCATGGAGGACCCCCTATAAAAGAGTAAAACACCCCAGGACCCCCTGAGAAACTAACTAATCCAGTCTAGATAGGGCTTTATTCAGCTTCATACTCCTATAGCTGTACAAATGCTACAAATGCAAACTCACTTTGCCCCAATGTGGACTGCCTGCAGTTTGCCAATGGCACGAGGCAAATTCACATCTGCCCACTCTGTTCAGGTGTGTGTAGGTTTGCTGGGGTGGAAATTATTGCTGAATTGAATTAAATTATATTTATTGTTGTGTTTATGAAATATGTAAACTAGTAAAACCTAATTTATCCAATATGAACATCTAGAAATACCTTATACAAAAGAGTCGACTCGTTCTGAACTTGCAATCCGTTCGCTTTGCGATATGTTCAAAGGAACCGATTCGCTAGTGAATCGAGCAGTCGGTGAGGGAAGGAGCCGTTGAGGAGGTGCACGCACGAGTCTCGGCACTCAGTCCGTGTGTGTGTGTATGAGTGTGTGTGAGTGTGTGGCTGTGATATAACCGCTGTCGCGCAGTGTGTGGACGGGTCGAGGCTTCAGGACGGTGTTTTGGAGCTGCTGGGTGAGTAAAAAGCTTGTTTAAGTGAAGACGCGGCTGTCTTTAAGGGAAAAGTGTGTGGTTTGTTGTGGTTAGCCTGCTCTGTGTTTTGCTACTGGAGGCTAGCCTGGCTGCTCCTGCCTTTAAACCTCATCTGAAAGTAGCTTTAGCTAAACCTTAACTAGAAACCTGAACCTGAACATCAGCTGAACATTAGCTAACCTGGCTAGTTTATTAGCTAGACAGCTAGCTAGCAGACATGGTCGTTAACTGGTATTATTTTACCCTGGTTTTATTTACCCAGGCAATTAATGGAAGCGTTCATAAACACACAGGGAGAGTATTGGAAAGGTATGCAGGGCACGTTTCTTATGATTCATGTTGATATTGGTCACAGATAGACCTATCAGTGTGGTCAGGTTATTAGCTAACGTTTAAATAATGTAACCACTACATGATTTCCCTCCTTTTTGTGTCTATATGTGAGTAATACTTTGCCCAGTGTTACAAGCTGTTACCTAAACTTACAGCACAGCTGAACTTTACTAATTAACTTAATTACATTTCCACCATAGAGCTTCAGTACACAAAATATTAGCTACCTAAGTGTTAAAATAAAACCTAAACACTATTCAAATCTTGGAATATATTTTGTAAAACAGCTGTTTGTATGATATGTTGTTATTGGTCACAGATAAGTTAGGTCTGTTAGGTTGTGTGTTTAGTTTATTAACGGTTAAATGGGATGACCTGAAACCGCTTCTCTGTTTTAGACCCAAAGCATGTATTATATCTACATAATGCCCATTTTCACACTCCTTTTGGTGTCAAAAAGTGAGTATTTCTGAGTGGCCAGTGTTCTGAGCTTTTACGTAAACTTACAGCAAAGCTGAAGTTCACTAACTAATTAAAACATTTCCATCCTATGAGTTTCAGTACACAAAATAATAACCTAGATACCTAAATTAAATTACAACCCAAAAAGTATTAGCCTATATTGAAGCCAAAATAAAATTGAATCAGATTAATTCTGTGATTATATTTTAAGGCTAAAATCTTGACGTAACATAAATTACACAACAACGTTTTCATAACTTGTACTTTAACAGTTTGTTCTAACAATTGAATCAGAAATACTCTATGGAACATTAAACATTTAAATGAAGTCGCTTTAATTTTTAAACTGTTTGGAACAGATCAGTAAAAGCTAAAAGGACACTTTTAAAAGGACCTGGGTTAGTCTTTTATCTCCAAGACTAACTCAGTACTCCTACATACTGAAAATAAGGTCAGATGAGTGATCACTGTTACCAGCAGACAGCCAGCAGAGCTACACTACTCACAAATTAACTAAAAATACAGTTTTACATTGTCAATTTAATAGTAGCATTATTTAGTAAACAGAAAGTGTTAAACAAACCAGAATGTTTTATACTTTACATTCTTCTAAGTTCCATATTTAGCTTTGAGGTGTCTTTCAGGTGATCTGCACACTCTCTTGGTATTTAATCTCAGTGTCTTCATGAGGTAGAGTTACCTGAAGTAGTTTCTCAGCATAATGAAGGAGTTCCTGGAGGTGCTGAATAATAGTTGCTGCTGTACCTTTATGCTGTGAAGCTCCGGATCATCCCAAATCACCTCAAATCACCATCTTAGTTGATCAGGTTTCGGTCAGGTGCTTGTGGAGGACAAACTTTTTACTGTTTGTTTTTTACTGTTATTGTATGTTTCTATATAATATCTAGTTTCAGCTGTTTAAAAAATAATTATATTTACTTACTGATTTTTTCTTATATCATGGCTGCAAGAGCTACGGTAGTTTTAACAGAACTAATAGATCATTATATAATTTTTTTGTATAATTTTTGAATATAGTCCAATTCATGGATACAAGGGAAAAAACTCAATCCTAATTGAATCAGTTTGGAATAATAATACGTATAGCATTTACATAGCATTTTCACCCATTAACAGTGGTTGGAGTATATTTTAGGCTCAAAATATTACCCAGATCTATTGCATAGTATATGATGTTTCTCCATAATATCTCATTTAAGTCATTAAAATATATATTTAAATACTTATAGATAGAGTAGCTATGCAAAACAGTTTAAACAGTTTAACAGGCTGTTGATGTGTTAATAGTGTGGCCAGTCACTGCGTCTCAGTTTCAGCTCCAAACGTGTTACCAGCTAAACCTGAGCAACAGTAAAGCTGAAGTTTACTACTTATTCTACCTTATGTGCTAGCTACAGTAGACAGAACTAAACTTATGCACTGTTTAATGCGAAGTTAATGAAGAAAATGAGGATATTTGTGAATAAGGAGCTTGGTTTCCATTTTAAATCGCAATCGTATTGTGTTTTTTCTGTGATAATTGTGTAATAACTCCTTACACTGTTTTCTGTTTGTCTGAGGAGTCCAATGTGATAAACAAGCTACGTTTGAGTAGACATTCTCATTACTTGGGCTTATTACGTTAGTAGTGCTGTGTATATGGGTGTGGGTTTGTGTGCTTTTTAAATGTTCCTGGTGGAGAACAGGATAATAACAGCCTATGTACTGGCAGGAGCTCAGCGGCTTTAACCCTGTTGGCATAATAAAGATAAATGCAGTTGTAGTATAATGTTTTTGTAGAGTTTTTACAGGTAAAACCACACGTATGGCTAAAATATAAGGCATATAAAGTCGTATAAATAAATATTCTTTTGTGTGAACTTTTCAGTTAGACTGCAGTGCTTATTAGTGAGCTGCTGGTGTCCCAGGACTGTGGCTTCTCTGTGTCAGGATAAGCTTCTTTCTGGACTGAGATTGGACCCAAACAACCCAACAATCCTTTCTGGCCCCAATCAGCATGTCTGCTGCACTCCAAGCCACCTTTGTCATAGTTTCCCAAGCCTGCAGTGGTTCTTTAGTAAGCCACTAAAACAGCTCTCTGTGCACACAGACACAGTCCCTGTTACTAGGAGTGTAATGAGACACAACTTTGAATTTGATAGGTGTTTTGATACAGAGGTCAAGATTTAATTTTATATTTCAAAGTGGACATACAGATGTTTTTGTTTGTGCACATAGTTTTTTGTTTCTGATATGCCTACCAAACCATGGACTGTAAAATACAAAAACTTCTAGGTTAGAAAATTGAGTGTTTGACATGCTGTTCAGATTTGACTGTATTGTTAAAATTATACCAACTTATTTGAATATTTACATTTATTACCTTTGCAGTGGAAGAGTTTTAAAAGCCAATCATTGATCTAAAAATGAGTCACCAGACAATTAAAACAAATAGCATAATTTCATGATTTGAGTAGCTGGAATTCTAAGAAAAGAAGGGCAGGTACTAAGGCTATTAATCAAATTACTGTTTCAATGCAGTTTTTAAAATGGGATAATGCAGATTGTATGTATTTACTTATAGAAGCTGCCAGAGTGAATCTCAGTAGATTGTGTTTCTGTCAAAGTTGTAAACTATTTCACAATTGTTTTACAATTGACCTTAAATTAAATACAAAGCAATTATGTTTGCTCCCTGTTTAATATAAAAGCTGCATGTAAACTTGAAGGGGGCTGCTTACTGTTCATAAAAAAGTAAAACATGTTTAAATTAAATGTAAAGGATACTGTGGCTGTTACACATAAAAAAAACACTGTTGTTTTATTGTTATGCTACGTTACAAGATCTGTATCTGAAAATCGCTTTTTGTTTAAAGAATATTGAGATTAGGTTCTTTGTAATATTGCCCAGCCCTTGTAGGTATGCCAGACTACAGTAAACAGAGAGCATAAGAGAGAGGGAGATGTGAATTCAGGGTGGAGTGAAGGTTTTCATGCTATTGCAAACAGAACAAATAAGAATAATGTTAGGAGTAAAGTGTTAGCAGTTGTGCACCTGGCCATAGGAGTAAAGTGGAGTGAGCAGTAGCTAATTATTGGTTAAACCTGTTTACACTGGGTAAAAAAGGAAAATATTTCACAGATATTTCATTAAGATCTCAGGAAACTTGGTTAACTTGTGGTAAATTAGTTTAATATGTCACATATGTCAGTATGTTTAAGTTACCTGTAAGAAGTAATTATGTAATTCACAGATGGCTCAAGTTGGTACCCCATATTGGTGATGTTGGGAACCAAAATATGACCTGAAGTGATTTCAGAAAAAGACCAGTCAATTGAGACACTGCGTATGGAGGTCTGCCTACATAACCCACCGCAGTATCTCGCAGCGTGAGGCTAATTATCTGTGTGGTGTGCGGGAGCAGTCGGTTATCCAGCTCAGCGTGGGTGGGAGCAGGATAAGACGTACATGTATGAGTAATCTGTTTATTCATTTTTAAGCCTAAATAACTGAGATTTTAAACATGTCGTAGTAAAGTTTATCTGCAGTTAGTTAGACTGAAATCTGATTGCTGCATGGAATGGATTATGCTAATTAGCTCGTTGTACAGCAGTGATTACTGGTGTTTAGGTTGTGACATATTAAACTAACTGGAAGTCAAATGTGTTTTAGCTGTCAAATGTTGTCTTGTAGAGACATATGCTTATACTGCTGTAGTGGAGCTTATATGTCTGGAGTGTTTAAGTGATAAGATTTGTATTTGTTTTAAATGCATCATACATTAGTATTGCACAGTTTATCAATACTAAAAAAGTATCTCAATACTTAAAAACAATATACAGTACAATATTCCATTTATTTAATAACAGTACTTTGCCACCAGGCACCAAGTTTGACACAAAAATCACACCTTGTCATTTTCTCGGCTTAGTAACTCAAAAATGCCTCAACACATCAGCATAAATCATATATATGGCTATAAACCTTATATAGAAAGAAAACCTAACGTTTTTGTAATGTCCATAAGTTTTGGGATTTAGGGCCCTCTTTGGTGAGAATGGGTAATTGCACCGAGCACGCGGAAGAATCATTTTAAAACTGGGCGGGTGTGATGCGGTCTCCTTTTAGAAAGGATAAATCCGATTCCAGGTTATGTTCAGTCAGAGAGAAAGAGAGAGTGCTCAGTCAGAAACTTCACTTTGTTGTTTGTTTGTGTTTACTATGAGTGAATAAGCTATTAAGGTCTGAATTTCCCCTTCTGAAGTCTCCGTTGCTCCACCAGCCACTCGCGTTCAGTAAAACTGAGCCGGATCCTCTTTTAAAGGCTGTACATGTGACGTAAGTGCGTAAAGAGGCGTGACGTGGCCAGAAGAACTCTTGCGAAATGCGACCCGACATCCCAGTTTTTTAAATGAATATATTAGACTTAGCAGGGATGGTCGTTTCAGCAAACTGGTACATTAAACACAATATTTTATCCCTTCTCCACTCAGAAATGCTTCTGCTTTCAGTTTAGAAACAAAATAATACTTATAAACAAAATAAAATTGCAACTTCATCTCTCTCTGGTGAGCATCCTTGATAAATCCATTGTTTCTTCAAAGTTTCTTTCAAAGTAACTTTCTGTGAACAGTTTACTGCTTTATTTCTCAGTTTTCAGCACACACCCATGTTCTGAAGCATAATCCAGTGTCTGAGGCGATCTGAGTTTTCCCACAGCTACATATACACAAAATCAGTGTTAAATCAACGCATGGACTTCTAAACAGTGTTTTAAATCTTGATTGGAATTTGCACTGGATTTATGAACTGATTCACTTAATGAGTCGACTCTACACTCAATCTTTCATGTAAGATCCTAAAATAATTCAAACACCACATCAGTCCCATAATAATTCAGTAAATATCAGCAAATTCTGAAGTTTAAATGTCTCTCAGCTTTTAAATGCTTTATTTTCTGATTTTCTTGGGTTTTAACAGAACAGTGACTCGGCCGTGGTTGATGAGGTCACTGACATTTTTTGTTCTCAGATTTTCTGGTTAGGAGGTGCTCTTTTCTCAGATAGCTCACTGACAAAGTTAACTGTTAAAGAAATTCCATAAACTTGTGATTCCATATGTTCCAATATTTTACTCGATACCTTACTACCAAAAATATCTCAACAGTAAACAGCCACCCAAGATAATATCTCTAGTCAGGGGGATTTATGTGTACCCCTGTTTGCACCAGTGGTAGACACACATACAGAGGAACGTGGGCACCAGGACACTAGGCCCATTCAGTCCACAGCTGTTGTGCAGTGTAAGAGTTATTTATAGGTAACCCGATGCCTGTTGTATCTCTTCATTGGCATGAAAAACAAGCTGCCGGACGAAACGCATCCCTCAACACCATTAACTAACTGCACCGTCACCTAGTGGAGCCAGAGTCCCAGGATAATTAAAGCCATTTTCACAACAGATCTAAAAGCCCATAATTTATTTTAGCTTGAATTACTGGCTCTCTGCCCTTATCACTTTACGTATGGTCAGGCCTTAAATAGGTTAAACTATTCTCCAATAAATCTGTAGCAATTACACCATATAATAGGCTGTAATTAGAGCTCTTTGAAACAGAAATGTTGCTATTTGTGTAACATTATAATTTTATTCTTTAGAATTCTGTTTCTTGTTTATGTCTCTAGGGGAAAAATACAACAATGCCTAAATTTTGTTTTAGATGTATGTAGGTCTGACATGTCATTTGATTTTATTGCCAGTACATATCAATGAATTATGGAGACTAAGCCCTCTCTGTGATGATTCATGGCAAAAATGAATCTTTTTGTGCTCAATTATTGAACATTATTAACATATCATCTCCTTCACAGCTCCACACTTATCTTTAGCTCATTTACAGGGCAATTTCACCAGCCTGTGCAATAGCAGAAATGGGTTTAATCATGTTTTAGTATTTAAATCAGGTTTCCAAAGTTCCAACCCACCATATTTCTGACTTTTGTACCTGTTTGATGTACATTGTAAAGGTGTAGAATGTCTAGAAGTCCAGAAACAGCTTGCTTGTTTATTTTGGTAATTGAATAATCTGTAAATTATTTCTGCCATTCCCTCCAACTCTGCATCCTGTGGGTATGTCTTCTGTTTCTAGCTCTTTCTATCACTTAAAAATTATAAACATGATAAGCATGTGATTTAAATGGTCATTAAATGCTCAGAAGACATTCACACATTAAATGTTTTGATATGTAGTGCGATAAATAGTAATCTGTTGTGTCTGTCACCAAGCTGAGCCCTTAACCCCCCCACCCCCTTGTGTTTCCATCCTCAGCACATAAAATACTACTTTATTTTTTACAAGTTGATGATTAATTGACCCTCAAGTTTGGAGCTGACATATTTTTAAACGTTTAAACGTTGATATATGTCGACTAATCATAGCAGCCATACTCTATATATGAAAATTAATCAGTGTAAACAGGTCACTTTTGAATTCCTTGTTTTGTTTGTTAATGTTACAGTTTAGCTGCACGTATTCACTCTAAAATTATAAAGTATATTTCAGCCTGCTAACTACATGTACAGTTACTAGTAAGTAGTGAATTGTATTTTAATTAGGGCTTATCCAGATATAATCTTTATTCTCAAGACAACTAGGTTGGGGAAATTAGTTCAGTGTACAACTGCACTAAAAGTATAGGATATGTGTGCTTTTAATAGCCACCTAGTCCTACATCTAATATCATTTGGTCTGGCTCTTGCTTACATGTCTGCTAAATTCAGTATCCATTCTGAGGGCAAAGTCCAAGATAGCCTGGTAGAGTAGAGTTTAAACACTGTGAGCGTTACAGATCCTTTCACCTGTTACACTCAGTTTCCCAACATATGCAGCAGCTGCAACAGCACAGAGCTTCAACACTGTTGTAGATCATCAATGTTTCCACAACAGGCTGCAAGAAATTTGGCATGTTTTAAACCTAGTTTATGTAAGTTAATTTTTACTTTTTTCCAGTTAGGTAAAAAAAAAAATAAAGAGTGGAAAACAAATTCTTGTTGTATAATTAAATTACAGCACAAATTAAAAAGTTTAAATCTGTATATTGTTGTTTTCATGCAAAAACCTTGCATCATATTTCACATATTCCTCGTTTTTAAAATGTAAATCTGGCTGGTAGAAATTGTGCTGGTAGAAGCCCTTCAAAATGACTTGAACAGGCTGTACAGGACTTGGATAGTAGCTTTAGCTGAGCTAACTTAGTCTTAGCATTTCTTTGTTTACCAAAGGCTGGTTGCCTTTCTCTGTGTAAATTTGTCACACATATGATTAGGGGTGAAACAATTACTCAAGTAATTCGAGTTACTAGATTTTAAAAATTGATTGATTAATTTTATGTGCTAATTAATTTTAAAACGCAGAGCACGGAATTTAGCGCAGATTTTTAATGTGAAATTAAAACGCACAGGAAGCAGGTGGAGGAGGCGGAAGTTTTTAAAGCGCTGAGCAGGTAAATTTAACTTATAACAAATCAATGAGATTAACATTAATGTACCTTAATAACATAATGACAGATCTGTGGAGTGCTGATTATTAGGAACACTGTTTAATGTGTGTGGTTAGTTTATTGCAACGGAGACAAGTTCTAGACTTAATACAGGCTTTATGTAAACAGTAAACACAGCGCTGTGGAATTTATAAATAAATACATGTTAAAGTTAGCTGGCCATGAACTTACTGTATTGTCATTTGGCTAAGATGCACAACATATAGCCAATGTTTATGCCTTTATTAATGATTAATGCCCCATATTTAATACTTACAAGAAATCCTAAGTTGAAATAATTTAACTTAAGTTTTTTAATAATTAGTTATTAAATTATTAGTAAAGTATTTATGTCTTTTGTTTTATTTATTTCTATTTGTGTTCCCTTTCAGTCGATTCACTCGGTACAACACATAATGTATGGGATATCACGCCCTTGCGTGTCTGGCTGAAGACACCTTTAATCACGCCTAAAAGGCAGATGATGCATAGTGACAAGGGCAGGAGGGCCCGCCCCCTGCATATAACCCCACGTCACCAGCATCACTCCTCAGTTCTTATGCTCTTCACTTCGCTGAGAACACCTTACACCTTTTCTGCTAGTCTAGTTAGCTCAATTCAGCAATCCTTCGGATAACTTAACTGTTCCATTAGGCAAGCACGACAACAACCTCATATTGGTGAGTCGTCTTCCCTCGGAGCGTTATTTAAAGGATTTTGCTGTTTTTAAATCTGCTTTGCAAGTCTCGGGGCTAGCCTGTTTAGCCTCTCTAACGGCTGCCTAAAATGAGCTCGCAAGCCAACCTTACCTCTCAGCCTGGCAAGAAAGCCTCCCGTCCTTGTCCTCAGGGATGTGGTTTTGCCATTACCGAGAAGGACCAACATGATGCATGTCCAGTCTGCCTGGGAATCGTCCATGCTAGGAGGGCCTTGGTCCAACCTGATGCATGTGCGCTCTGTCGCCAGCTCAGGCGGTCGACCCTCGAACGCCGTGTGACGTTCGTTGAGAAAGTTCTCGGACAAGCAGCAGTGGCACGCGAGGATCCCCTGATCTCTGGAAAGGCTGGGCCGTCCTGTTCGGACGTCGAGGAAGCTGAGTACGAAGGGGAACCTTGTCTTAACTGGGCTGAGCACATGGAGAGTCTGGAGATGTGTGAAATGATTTCGCCGTCGCTGACTCTTCCGTGTCAGCCGCAGCTCTCCGAGCCTGCAGCCGAGCTCGAGGACGACGACCCGTTCGGTCTCGGTGTAGACGAGCTTGATTACTCCGAAGACGAGCAGGAGGAGCTGCAGGTTCTTCCAGCCCCGACGGCTGCGGAGGGTAAACAGGACGAGGCTGACACCTCTTTCTTTTCCCTTTACCGTCGTGCGGCACAAAAGCTGGACGTGGAGTGGCCTGCTCCTCATCTGTCCAAAAAAGCGACCAGATTCGCGGGATTTTTCCTTCCCCCGGCTCCGCAAGTGGTGAAGCATCGTCTCCCACTTTTCCCCGACTTCATGACAGAGCTGATGTCGTCATGGGTTAAAACCGCTGTCAACCCGCACCACGGTGCCCGGTTACGCGCAGTTTCTCGAGCTGGAAGGGTCAGGGGAGGCGGGGCTGCTAAACCCCCCTCCGATGGAGCCTTCGCTGGCAGCGTACCTGGCTCCATCTCATAATCAGGGAGTCTCGGGACCAGCCGTGCTTCCCTCCAAGCACTGCCGGTTCTCCTTCTCCCAGCTGGACAAGGTTTATCGCGCGCAGGCAGGCACGGCCAGAGCGATGAGTTCAGTCACTCTCCTCCAGACTTACCAGGCGATGTGTCTAGCCGAACTCGGAGACCAGCTACCCGCGGACAGCCCGCTAACAGCTCTGCTAAATGAGGTTAGAATTGCCTCAGATTACATCCTGCGTATGTCTCGCTGTGCGGCTCTTTCGCTGGGCAGAGAAATGGCGTCTACTGTTGTGGCACAGCGCCACTTGTGGCTAACGCTGTCTGACATGCCAGACAGAGACCGGGCGACTTATTTAGACGAGCCGGTCTCCTCGGCAGGTCTGTTTGGCCAGTCACTCGAAGCCATTCAAGCCAAGTTCGAGCTGAGGAAAAAGCAGACGGAGGCTTTGCGATCTATTCTGCCAAGACGGGAGAAGCAGAAGCCGCAGTTGACTGCCCGCAAGCCCGCAGCGCCGCTTCCTCCGATGAAGAGGCCCGCTGCTACGGTTACTGCGGGGCGCGCAGTCTACGTTTTCGCCAATTTCTCCAGCTGTTGGGTCAAATGGCGTCAATGATAGCGGTAGTTCCGCTGGGTTTACTTCTAATGCGTGCGTTTCAGCACTGACTATTATCACACCGCCTGAATGCCTCACACCATCTCCAGAAAAGGATAGTTGTGACCCAGGGTTGTATGAAAGCACTATCTCCTTGGAGAGAGTCCCGCCTGCTCTGCCAGGGCTCGCCTATAGGCAGAGTTCTGTTTCGCGTGGTGGTGTCAACAGATGCGTCCCTGACAGGCTGGGGTGCAGTGTGCAACGGAGCAGCTGTGAAGGGGGCGTGGTCTTCAGCGCAACGCTCCCTCCACATAAACTGTCTGGAGTTGCTCGCGGTCCATTTGTCCCTAAAGCGCTTCCTCTCAGAATTGAGGGGGAAGCATGTTTTAGTCAGAACAGACAACACCACCGTGGTGTCTTACATAAACAGGCAGAGGGGCACGCGGTCACTCCCGCTTCTGAATCTGTCCCACTCCCTTCTAATGTGGAGCAGTTTTCACCTACTTTCACTCAGGGCGACACATGTGCCAGGCCGCCTGAACTTGGGGGCGGATCTCCTCTCCAGGGGAGGTCCTCCAGCTCGAGAATGGAGACTCAGTCCCCTGGTGGTGGAACAGATCTGGGATTGGTTTGGCAGGGCCAACGTAGATCTCTTCGCATCCAGAGAAAACACGCATTGTCCTCTGTTTTTCTCTCTAGCAGACCAGGGTGCTCCCCTGGGAGTGGATGCACTGGCACACCTCTGGCCCAACACACTGCTTTATGCATTCCCCCCGGTGGAGCTGATCATGCCAACACTGGAGAGGGTGTGCCAGGGGAACCTCTCTCTGATACTTGTAGCTCCCTGCTGGCCATCAAAACCATGGTATGCAGAAATAATCAGTCTCCTTGCAGGAGATCCATGGGCTCTCCCACTTCACTCGAATCTCCTGTCTCAGGCAGGAGGGGAAATTGTTCACCCCCGACCAGAGCTGTGGTGTCTCCATGCCTACCCGCTGAAAAGTCTGCCTTGATGGCCAGCGGTTTGCCCTCTAATGTTGTGGCTACCATTCAGTGTGCAAGGGCCTCCTCTACAAGAGGTTTGTATGCTTATAAATGGCGTGCATTTGAGCACTGGTGTCAGGGAAGAAATTTGATTCCCTTCCAGTGTTCCATTGTGGATGTTTTGACGTTCCTTCAGGAGTTACTGGAGCATGGGCTCTCATTCTCGACAATAAAAGTATATTTGGCGGCTATATCAGCCTGTCATGTTGGTTTTGGGGGATTGTCGCCTGGGGCACACCCCCTAGCTATACGTTTCTTAAAGGGAGTGCGACGTCTAAAGCCTGTATCTAGGCCAGCCGTTCCTCCCTGGGACCTCACTATTGTGCTCGAAGTCCTGTCTGGGCCTCCATTTGAGCCCCTAAATTCTGTAGACATGAAATATGTTTCGTATAAGACGGCTCTGCTGCTTGCTTTAGCCTCTGCTAAGCGTGTGGGTGATCTTCATGCTCTGTCAGTGCACCCCTCATGTACCCAGTTTGCACCAGGGGACATCAAGGTTACATTACGCCCTAATGCAGCGTATGTGCCAAAGGTGCTGCCTATGTCTTATAGTTCACTAGCCTTTGAGCTTAATTCTTTCTCTCATCCTCCATTTGCTTCTGAGGAGCAGCAAAAAATGCACACGCTCTGCCCTGTGCGTGCACTGCGTACATACATTGATCGTACTCAGGCTTTCCGTGGGTGTGACCAGCTTTTTGTCTGTTTTGCCAACCCAGTTCGTGGCAGGGCTCTGTCTAAGCAGCGTCTCTCTCACTGGGTTGTGGAAGCTATTGCATTAGCTTATAACAGCAAGGGTCTGGAGTTGCCTGTGGGGGTGCGGGCTCATTCTACTAGGGGAATGGCTGCATCTTGGGCCCTTTTTAAGGGTGTCTCCGTTAAAGACATTTGCGCTGCTGCCAGCTGGGCATCACCTCATACTTTTGTGCGCTTCTATCGCCTGGATGTGGTGGCCCCTTCAGTAGCTCATGCTGTTCTTTCTTCGGGGTCTGGGGTGCTCTAGTGTGCCCTCTTGGTTCGCTGTCTGCTCCGCGGGGCGTGTATATAGGTCCCATACATTATGTGTTGTACCGAGTGAATCGACTGAAAGGGAACGTTAGGTTATGAATATAACCCCTGTTCCCTGAAGGAGAGGAACGAGGTACAACACAGGTTGCCCCGCTTCGCTGTTAGCTCAGTGAAGAGCAGCATCTTGAACTGAGGAGTGATGCTGGTGACGTGGGGTTATATGCAGGGGGCGGGCCCTCCTGCCCTCGTCACTATGCATCATCTGCCTTTTAGGCGTGATTAAAGGTGTCTTCAGCCAGACACGCAAGGGCGTGATATCCCATACATTATGTGTTGTACCTCGTTCCTCTCCTTCAGGGAACAGGGGTTATATTCATAACCTAAAGTTTGCAATGTGGAGATGTATGTTGTGAATCTAAAAAATTAAACCAATTGGTTATTCATTAAGTGAAATTTCTTATTTTATGAAATCTCTTATTTTAAGTTTTATCCGATTACTCGATTAATCGAATCGATTTTTCAGCAGAGAGCTCAATTACAAAAATAATCGACAGCTGCAGCCCTACATATGATCTTGTTTTCTGTGTTCTTGATATGGCTCTCATTTAATTTAGTACTGTCAGAATGCTGCTGCATGGCACATAAAGCACAATATTTTAATGTGTATTGATCAGAATAGCAGAAATGAGAGTCTGCAGAGCTTTAATGCAGAGTTCATTTTCTATAGCTGTATGGCTGCGCAGCCGTCAACCAGAAAAAAATTAGAATCAATTATTCAGTGCAGTAGAAGTGCTACACTTTTGAATAAAATATTTGCTACAGCAGAGTTTCTTGTCATGCTTCAATATGTGTGAAACTGTCCACATGGACAGGAACAAGAGAGGCAGATGGCCAGTGGCTGGCTGTAATGTAGAACTGGAAGCTGGAGTTTGAAGCTGGAGGTTAACTGACCTGTGAAACTGTCTTTTTGTTGAGCGATTACTGCTGTTTTAAAATGCAGTGCTTGACAGTTGTCTCTGAGAAGGCTGTAAGAGTGTTTTTTTTGTAATACTCTTTTTTTTTGTTGTTATATGCTGATTATTTGTTAAATGAAATCAGAGTGAGCTTCTTCCATATTTGTTCTCAGAAAACTTACAGACACAGAAGAAATAGAACTGCACCATAACTGGTGGTGTAAGAAACGTTTACCTCTGAACTTTCCTCTGCTGGATGTATTGTTTAACATCTATGCCAAGGTAAAGAACACACAAGTGTACAAGTGTGTATGTGCGCAGTGGCGGTCACATAATGTCTCTCCTTATCCATTAATAGAAGCTTAGGTCTTAAGAAGAACAAGTGAGATTAATCGCAGTTAATTACAGAATACTGTTTATTTTTTATACTCATTATTTAATCGATTGCACTAGTTTAAAGTTTCAACGTTTAAAGGTGTCAATTCATTGATTTTTTTTTTCGATCATTTTAAACAGTGGTCTCTAGTATGAATGAATGCAATGTGATCTGTTGTTTTGTGAAAAAAGTGCTCTGGTGTTTCTATTTAGCCATGCTTTAGTTCACTGATTTAGTGGTCTCTTTAGAAAGACAGGATTTGGATCTTGCCCATGAATATTCATACATGCAAACAAATTGCCTCTGATTGGCTAACAGGACTGCAGCAGAAAACACCTACCAGCCTTCCCCCCTACAGTTAGTTTTACAGCTCTAAAACTCAAAGGACAAAATGTTTTCAGAGATACAGCCTTAGTTATAAAGATGCAGCACTGAGTGCTAGATAAAGTTAATCCTTAAACTTCACTTAACATCAGACTTTCAGCTTTCAGAGCGGCCCGTGGCTAAAAGAAATGTTATTAATGTTGCATAAATCTTAACCTTGACTAGGCTAAATTGGTGTAATGAACACGTAAACTGAAAATGCATAAATCAGTCTGTTTATATTATGTATGTTAAAACGGAGACCAATTTTTGTGGTACATAATAATATGAGAAACTATGATCTGTAAAGGGTTAGGTTCTTGATTACACTCTATATAGATTATATTTACAGCAACAGTCAAAAGTTTGGACACATCTCCATTCATTGAATGAGAAGGTGTGTCCAAATATTTGACTACTACTGTATATTGATTGACCTGGGAACATTACTGTTGTTCCTTACATAAGAAAATAACAGCAACATATATTTCTCTGCACATTTGTCTTATCTATCAAAACTGATTGGACTAAAAATCAATATTAATGTTTACACTGCTATAGAGGAACTTTTATACATCAGTAAAACCACACTACTCAGGAACATGTGCTGGGGAGGAGTTGCATGGCCCAGTTTTCCTCTTTCTCCTGGTGTAACATTAATCCTGAATGTATTGATTAGTAGTAACGGATGAGTTGGTTTAGTACATGAACATTACAGGATGATAAATCTCTTTATTTAACCCTCTTTAGGTAAAACCATGTAGTGAGAAATGCTTTAAATCAGTTCCTTTCTCATGTAAGCGAGTGAAGCTGAGGATGGCTTTAGGATAAGATTAAAGGACGATCCAAACGCTCTTCTTTCCGCTCATATATATGTGGAAAAGGTTGGCTATTCCTGGAACTGCTGCAGAAGGTTGTCTTGGGCAGTGGAGCAGAGGCTGTGGGTGGGTGATGTTGGATGTGAGGGTGGGCTGTGGCAGTTGTAGCTGGTTTTTGTTGTATGCACTGTAAAAAAAAACACCGTAAAATTTACGGTAAAATACTGGCAGCTGTGGTTGCCAGAATTTTACCGTAAAATAAACAGTTGCCAAGAATTATACTGTAATATCTTTTACATGGCAACCGTTTATTTTACGGTAAAATTCTGGCAACCACAGCTGCCAGTATTTCACCGTAAAATAAACAGTTGTAAATGTATAAGATATTACAGTTTAATTCTTTTCAACAGTAAATTTCACATTCATAAACCGTTTTGTTTACAGTATATTCTTGTAAAAAAAAGTATATTACATTGTAAAAAGCCTACTGTAAAAAAAATTCTTGTCAAATTTACGGTGAAAAATTGGCAGCTGTGGTTGCCATTTTTTACCGTAAAAAATACAGTGATATTGTATATGGCTTTACAGTAAGGTATTTTAACACTTGTAAAAACAACAGTTTGAAAATGTACTAATAAAGAGGAGTTACTGTTAAAATAACGGTGAAATTGTGTATAAACTCATGGTATAGCTGTATAATTCACAACGTAACCCTGTTGCTTTTTAAGTGAAAAACTATCCATTCCACAGCATTTATTGTCCTATTTTATGGTCAATTTTTGTTAAAACACTTGGTATGTGGTTGTGCAATAATTTTGATTCTAGCTGTAAACGTGTGTTGTTAACAACATACAGTTTTAAACAGCATGATCTTTATCAAAATCATTTCATTAACTGGACTACTGCTCACTTACAGCACAGAGACGTGCTCGGAGAGTAAAATCACTTATATATTCATAGTGTAAAACCCAGCCAGGTGGATAAAACCGCTATGAAACTACATCATGGTGACTTCTCTAAACTAAACATCTAATTAACATAACCACGCCCCATAGACAGCTGCGTTACATCCCATTCAGACCCTGCGGATATCAATAAAATCCAGGAGCAAACAAACTCATTATATACAATGCCCTAATAATATCCTTCTCCTTCAATGTAATATACTTTTTTTCACAAGAATATACTGTAAACAAAACGGTTTATGAATATGAAATTTACTGTTGACAAGAATTAAACTGTAATATCTTACATTTGCAACTGTTTATTTTACGGTGAAATACTGGCAGCTGTGGTTGCCAGAATTTTACTGTAAAATAAACGGTTGCCATGTACAAGATATTACAGTACAATTCTTTTTCAACCGTTTATTTTACGGTGAAATTCTGGCAACCACAGCTGCCAGTATTTTACCGTAAATTTTACATTTTTTTCTCAGTGATTATACAGTAATATGCTGTTTTTAATATTACAATCTATTACCATTGCCATGTCAGTTTTTTAATTTATGGTAATTCAATGTTTATTCTACAACAATAAGCTAGTTCTTGCTTTACGGTTTATTTCTGTTGCCATTTCACAGTTTTTCACTGTAATTTTCACGGACATTTTTTACAGTATTCAATGGTGAAAAGAATATTATTCATGACAAATAAATGTAGAAATTACAGTTTTAGCCGTTATCCAAATAATATGGAAATTTATTAATGGCTTGTGTATTTAACAGTAAAAAAAAATATTAATCACAAAAAATGAATGTAGAAATTACGGTTTTGCCTGTTGAGTAAAAATACGGAAATGTAATAATGGCTTGTATATTTAACAGTAAAAACATGTATTATTCACAAAACATGATTGTAGAAAATACAGTTTTGCTTGTTTAATAAAAATACGGAAATGTAATACTGGCTTGTATATTTTACAGTAAAAACATGTATTATTCACAAAAAATGAATGTAGAAATTACGGTTTTGGCTGTTATCTAAATAATACGGAAATGTAATAATGGCTTGTATATTTAACAAAGAAAAAATGTATTATTCACAAAAAAATAATGTAGAAATTACGGTTTTACCAGTTATCCAAAAATACGGAAAATTTCTGTTATAAACACAGTGCAAGAGAATTTTACGTTGAAATAATGTATTTTTTCCAGAGAAAATGTGTAAAAATTAGTGTATTGGATGATATATGAATTTACGGTATTTTGTTGTTACCGAAACAGTATTTAGCCTTTTTAGCGTTTACAGTCTTTTACTGTCATGGTTTGACAGTTTTTCACCGTAAATTCTATGGACATTTTTTACAGTGTTGGAAGGGAACTTTGGGGAGCTAATTAATTTTGTTTCCTGCTGGCTGTACAATCAGGTTCATGTGATGGAAGCTGACTAGCCTAGTTCTGGGAAAGTCAGAATGATTCATGTGTAAACTCACTGCTTAACTTCTACATGTCTCATATGGCTTCAGGTTTGTGTTATCTGTGACATAAATAACTGCAGACTTATGATGAGATGACAAAACACCTCGTCTTGTTTGTGTGTGTGTTTAAGAGTGTGTGTTACAGTTTTTTGATTTAGTAGTTTTTTGTTATGAACAGGTGTGACGCTCCATGTCTAGTGTTACCTCACATGTTTTCAAAGGGCTTCTATGATATAAAAAGAAATTTCCTTCACGTTTTGAAAATTAAAGTATCTGAAGCAATCTGTGGGAGAGTCTTTATCTGAGCCAGTTGTTCTAGAACAGCATCAATTCAAGCTAGGACTGGATAAAATGATTAAATATTTAATATATTTCTTAATTTCTGGCATCGCAGCTTAATTATGTAGATATGAATAGGATACTGCCAAGAACACTCACAACTAATGCCTGTATCTACCAATCCCAGTAATGAATGTCAGCCAGTGACAGATTTTGTAAATTAAAGGAGAAGAGAAGGAAACTTTAAAATTTAAAAAGGTATTTAAAAATCATACTATTATTAGACTAATTTTACCAAGTTTGGTCCAACTTCATACTGTAATTCCTTTTTTCCATGGTCACATATGAACAAAATTTAATAGTAAGAAACACATCATCTTGCGTGTTGTGTTTAGCAGATAGATTTGTTTTTTCATTAAGCTGAACTATGGATAAAATCTCCTAAATAACTCTATCTTAGACTTCCCTCAGCTCTATGTCTCTCTCTCTCTTTCTTAAAGAAACAAACAAACAAACAATTACACACTCTGTGAAGCATATGTTCTCCTACTACTAAAATAAACTGGTCTGTCTCTATAACTGGATGGCCATAAATTAAGTTAGCTACAGAGGGAATAAAGTACAATAATCTGAACATTTTAAGTAGAATCTTCTTCTTTCTTTTTCATATTTTGCATTAATGGTTAACCTTTTTATTTTATTTAATTGGAACCCGAACATAGTTCATCAATCTAGTATCATTATAGTAAAATTAATCATAAACATATGTTTGAATATAAATAAAAAACCTGCTACTAGGTTGATTTTACATTTGATTCTTTTGTTTTGCATTTTAACATCCATTATTAAAAGTTTAAGTGTTAAAAATGAAAGTGTGATTTTTAATCAAATATTGATACTGAATTCTTGAAAAGTTTAATTCAGGCATATGTGGTGGATCTGGAATTGGCAATTGGCTATTTTAAGCCTCGTTCTTTGTTTTGACCAGTCTAGCAGGGCACCTTGTGGCATCCTCTAGGCACCATAACCTGATATTATTCACAGTCTGTCACAGTAAAGGATGTTCTTAGAAGGTCACAAAACACTTTACAGTCTCGAGTGTTCAATTATTGTACACTAGGACATTAAAAACCTAATGTATTGTATATAGTTCTGTTTAGTTCACTGTGTTTGAGCTGCTTTCCCATCAGAGTTTTGTCAATTTGCTGCTGTTTTTGCCTTTTGCCACCAAAATCAAACCAGTTTTGAGCACAAAAACAATTTTATTGCTTCCAACAACTTGAGCCAGTGTGACCGTGCCCTCTGCACAAAGCCAGGTCTATAAAGATGTGGTCTGACATTGAGTTTTGTGTAGAGGCATTCTGTGCACAGAGACCTGACCTCAACCCCACTTAATACCTTTGGGACGAATAGGAACGTCAGTTGTGAGCCAGGCTTCTTGACTAACCTCAGTGCCTGACCTCAGAAATGTGCCTATGACTGAATGAGCACAAATTCCCACAAACACATTCCAAGATCTTGTGGTAAACCTTCCACGGAAAATGGAGACCGTTATCACGCAACAGAGATTGGGGAACAACACTATATGTTAATGGCCATGGTTTTGGAATGGAACTTCTAGCTTATATGTAAGCGTGTTGATCAAGTGTCCATATACGTTTGGCCATATAGACTCTATTTACATTTGATCAGTTCAAAAGACTACTGTCTGGATTGTATCCTTATATGATTTTTGCCATATGCATTTACAAATTGATAGTTAAATGAAACTCCACTTATTTGGAATAAAGGCTAATTGCTGTGTTGAGTGGACTATACAAATTTGCTTGTTGTATGGCAATCAGCTGTTTGTAGGTTGTAGAGAGGGCAACAGCCTCGGCTGTTGAAGTGAGAATTCCTAATCCTCCATGCAGATTTCTTTCAGCTGTGCTGAATTTCAGTAGAATTAAGATCCAGTCTTTTATTTGTACATTTGAGAACGACCCATTTCTTGGTAGGTGTAATAGAAGGTTTTGTCATCGTCATGTTGCACGGTCCACCCCTGCTTCACCGTCCGTTTTGTACAGATGATTCATTCAATAGTTTCTAATGCTCAAATGCAGTGTTGTAAATAATAAACAGAATCCTTATACTGGTAACTTGCCAGTTTTGCAATCATATCAATTGGTTGCTTTCTCTTCCTCTTTCTTGTTCTTTTTATATCATATTCACTGAGGGAGTAGAAGCATCTAAATTTCTAAATAAACTCAAATATACCATTCATCCTTTCTAGCGATGGACAGGTTTGTGTGGAAACAAGCAATTTAGCTGGTTTTATTCCTCTCAGATCCTTAAACCAAATTATGACAAGTACAACACAAATGATTTGGATGCACTAGAACAATATTTTTAGATCAAATTCTGATGTTCATACAAGTTCATACATGCAAGCTGCATTAGAGTGCCATTATGCTTTCTTTCTTTTTTCCTTATAACTCTCCTATTCCTTTTCTCCTTGAATCTGCTGGAGCTCTACCTTTCTATCTTTCCCCTTCTTGTTCTTTCCCACTCCTCTCCAACCTCGTTTTTGATGGCATGCTGTTTGTTTTTGTCGTTTTAATGAGGTCTGCAGTGATGGATGAACCTCAGACAACATGGACTGTTCCTACCAAGAGCTCTGAGTGTGTTTGACCCCATTCGTTAGCAGATGGTCTCTTTGCCCTCCTCTCCTTGCCAGGCTTCTCCCCTGATTCCTTTCCTCTTCTTCACTTTAGTATTCTCTTGTGCCTGTTTTTTCCTCCAATGAGCCGTGCAGAACAATATCTGCCGAACAAATGTGAGATTATACACACAGCTGGATATCGTACTGCTGCATATGCTGCGTTACTTAGTTCCAAAAACAGTCCAAATGACTCTGCAGTCCCAGTGATTTACTATCACTTTATGACAAGGGTTGGAATATTATTTATCATATCGTTCCTATTATGCTGTATCGATTTGAGGCGTCAAACAACAATATGTATTGAACAGTGGCGATTACTCTAAGACTGCAAGGGAAGCTCAGCTTCCCCTAAAATGTAAAAAAAAATAAGTGATTAAATACATACTATTGTGTGTACATGTCACTGATTAAATATGCGCTACACCGCGCTGAACTTAGTTCAGAATCAGCTTCTTATCACTGGTAACGCCGCGGCTTTCCTCTCACTCATTCCCGCAGCTTCACAGCGCTGCTTTAAACAGTGCGGACGCTGAGCGTCCACAGACTTCAATAGCGGAGCAAAGCGTGCGGCGAAACGAGACGAGTCATTGGATAAATGCTGGGCTTTGTCCCGCCCATCGGACGCTCAGCGTCTCTGGGGGTCTATGGGGCAGTGGGCTGGCCTCGGCCGGCCCGGACGCTCAGCTTCTGCGTGATGATTGGATGATCTGTCTGAGGCGGAGTCTTTTTTGATTGACAGCGAAATGAGCGAATCAGCGATCTTTTAGTGTAAAAATCCAGTTGATAGTCTTCCTTACAAAGAAAAACTTAAGAGTCAAACAGCAGGGCAGATCAACTGCTCAGATTAATTTGGTGTAAAAGGTGGGGAAAAGTAACAGGTATTTTCAGCTGTTCTGGTTTGATAAAGTGAGCTGGCTGACTGGAAGTGCTGTAACAAATAAAATGTACTGATGGCCATTCCTCTTGATGAAACTATCTCAGGACATAAATGAACAGGGGCCAGTAGTAAGTATTGTGTTATTATTAAAAATAATTTAAACAATTTAAATTAATAAAGTTGATTATTTAAGTAAATTATAACTGTCCAAAAAGGAAATAAATTTACCTGCATTTTTTCCTTTACCAACTTTAAAGATTTTGCGTAATGTTTTTTTTTTTTTTTACTGATCATTTTATGTGTATTCATGTCATAGCGTCATTTTATGTAATTGTTCAATGTAAAGAATGGGTGCCTTTTTGTTGTGTAGTGAAAACATGAAAATAATGCCTTTTGTTTACAAAAAAAAGAGTAGAATTTACGTATAAATAAAACTACATATGTTAAGATGTAGGCCGAAATTGAGCTTCCCCTCCTTGAAAGACCAGCATCCGCCACTGGTATTGAAACATAAACACTTGAAACTCCCTAAAACTCTCCCTTCAATTTGACTTGCTAAAGTTACAGCTTTATTACTCTATATGGTGGTGAATCGAATTAATAGGGTGAACCTGTGGTGAAAAATATTGGTTGTTAAATTCTTTAAACTGACACTAATAAATACATAATACCTGGTATTTGCATATTTTGAAGTATTTTATCCTCCTCAGTAACTCCGATACAGGGGAGTATCGTACAAAATTGTCTTATGATTAGTTGAATATCGCAGAATCACAGTATCGTAATTTTAGCATTATCGTGGGCAACATATCATGAAAAAATTGTGTGATATGATTATTAAATTTGTATCTCAATATGCTAAAAATAATTGGTGATATACCATATGATAAAAACCTTAACAAAGTATAATGGTAAAGTATCAGTGTTTATTTGTAACAATAAAAAACACAGCATGTTGGCCGTTTAAATAATTTATATTTATCAGTGTCTAAATAATATGTTTTTAATATAAACTGTGAGAAACTTGCACTCTAGGTGGTATTTAATGACTGAACTGCAAACAGCATTATTTTGTTTGAGTTTATTACAATGATTCTATTCCATACTTTATTTAATTAAATGTAATCTCAACGGAAACCAAGCCTTTTCCACACAAACAACCCAGGCACATTCTTTTATATATCTTTTATAGAATTTAATCACACATATATGGCAATTTGTGTAGTAGGTCCAACATTGTAATATTATTGAATCTTATATAAGCTAGTTTTGAATATATTAATAACTATATGACCCTGCTCTGATTTTCCTTTTAAAAAGCGATTTAAATGCCTGATGAAAAGGCCAATTACTGTTGTTTTGCTGTTTTCTTTATTAAATATATTAAATACAAAATAAAAAGCCAATAAAAGCTCTTCATTAGCTGGATTATACTTAATGTAGTTGCAAGCTTGAGTTCAAGTAAACATACCTGCAGAAGCCCCAAACTTTACCTCAGGTAAACCCCTCACTACTGCTACTGCTGGTCTGCTGGATTCTCAGAGACCTAGAAGAAGAGCAGTGGTTTGTGTGAGGCCTGAGAAATGAGCTCTTTATAAATCTCCAAAAGAAAAGCTGAGGCCTAAACTGCTGCTCCCTCTCCTTCTTTCATCTGCCTCTTTTCCTTTCATGCATTCTTTCTTTTCTTCTTTATATGCACTTCAGTGGCTGATGCTTTGGTTTGCTCTCTGAAGGTGTGTGTGTGTGTGTGTGTGTGTGTGTGTAGCAGGTGGTGTTCTCTTGAGGCCCTCAATCTCTCAGTAGAATAGATTTTGTATTTACTTTTTCAGTTTGTCCATTTTCTTTTTATTATCTGATCCCCCTTTTTTCTGTATGTTCTTCTGATATCTTTTTCTGTATTTCTACATTTTGTTCTCTCTCCCTTTTTCTTTTTCTCTGCTTTCTTCTCTGCTTTTCTCATTTTTTGTTCTTTCTTGCATACTTTTTGTTCACTTTCTTTTTTTTCTTCTTTGCTTTTGTCTATTAGCTGATCCCTCTGTTTTCTGTGTATATTTTTCGATCTCTCTTTCTGTATTTCTGTTGCGCTATCTCTGCTCTATCTTCCCCTCTCTCTTTTTCTCCCCTTTTTCTTTCCTTTTCTGCTTTCTTATTCGTATTCACTTATTCTTTATACTTTCTTTCTTTATTTCTTTCTTTTGTTTTGGCCTTTCTTTCTTTCTGTCTTTCTTTCTTTCTTTCTTTCTTTCTTTCTTTCTTTCTTTCTTTCTTTCTTTCTTTCTTTCTGCCTTTGTTTTTCTTTCTGTCTTTGTTTTTCTTTCTGTCTTTGTTTTTCTTTCTGTCCTTCTTTGTCTTTTCTTCTTTCTTTCTTTCTTTCTTTCTTTCTTTCTTTCTTTCTTTCTTTCGGTCTTTCTTTCTGTCTTTGTCTTTCTTTTGTTTATTTTTGTTGTATTTTTCTACATTATTTTTTCTCTTTCTCTCTTTCTATCTTGCTCTCTCAGTTATGCATTCAGAATTTTAGTCTTTCTTCATTTTGTGTGTGTGTGTGTGTGTGTGTTGTGTCAGCTGTGATGCAGTCTAGCAGATGGGTCTGTTGAGGCGTGTAGAGCTCCAGGTGCAGGAGAAAAGCAGTGCAGGAGCTGCAGGCTGAGTTAGCTAAGGGTCTGCTTCACTGACCACCAACACTTCCAGCCTCTTCATCAGACTGTCTCTGAACACACAGCTTAACTGACCTGGAGCTCGGAATGGCCTTCTATTAAATGCAATTATTTCTCTTTCTCTCTTTCTCTCGTTCTCTGCTCCTCTGGAGTAGTTGCAGATTCATTATGAGTAATCTGACTCCTCCTCACCTCATCTGTCCCCCTCTCGTCTTTTCTGTGGGGGTCTCTTTCTGGGTGATGTCATCACTACAATTTTCGGTGTAAGATTTCAGCCACAGGGTGGGCTGAGGGAATCTAACCACATATGTAGTGCATAACGCCCCACCCCACACACTCGAACAACCACACATGTAGACTCTTCTAATGATTTTGTATTACTTGGTGAATTTAGTAACAGTTGGTAATATTACTGCAACCCCGAATGATACTGATAACGCACGGCCATGTTGTGGAGAGAGAAGATTATATTGATAACTGATCATCTAACAAAAACAGTTTGTCCATTTTTTTTCTTGTTCACTCTTAATCTCATTGAATGTGGACTAACAGAAATGTTCAAGACTGACTTGTAATATTATTCATTATCAATTATTCCTTTTGTTGTACATTTACTAGATACAGATACAATGATTTTTATGTGGTAGCAGAGATATATGACATCTGGATGGCTAAAGTATTCCTGTATATAAATAATATTCATAATCTGCTGAGAACAGCCTCATCATATGTAATTTGTCATAACAATCTCACATTGTCATAATTGTGTGCCAAGATTGAAGTAGAAGAGTGTGGATGGTGAACTACATCCTCCATTGTTCTCAGGAATGGGTGTGTGTATGTATGTGTGTATATGTGTGTGTGTGTAAAGCATCATTATCTTTGACCATTTCAGATCTTGCCTCATTTGAATGTTCTGCAGCCCTCAGTCCTGCAGTGCTGTATTTCTTTCACTTTAATGTTGCTTCAATCTGCCTTTATCTCCTTTATTCTCCTCACACATCTCGAATAATGCCTTATGATATCATTTCTTTTCTTAGATATCGTTTTTCATTTTTTTTAGGGCCTCTTTCTCAGAATTCAATTTCCTCGTACCGGAGGGCATTTTTCACTCTGACTGCAGACCTGATAACAAATTGAAATGTTCAGCCTCTTTTCCTTTAACTTCAGCCCTCATTAATGAAAGGTAGGGGATTTTGGGGTGGGGAGAACGAATGCAGGATGGAGGGAGAATATGACTGAGAATGAGGGAGAAAGGAGGAGTAGGAGACTTATTTTTCATGCTTTAGTTTTGGTCCTCGGGGCTTTTTGAAACTAATGCCCTCCCTAAGCTGCTCCTGCTGCGATCCCCCGTTAGCAGAAGCTCCAGCTTTGCTTAATGTTGTGTATCATAAAGACTAGGCTGTGTGCATACGGAATAGACCTCCTCCAGATCCATAACCTCCATCAAAGTCAGCCGCATGATGATTCATAATTAGGGATGGGCCATTCTGCAAAAATATTATATCAGGACAGAAGACTATTTTACAATGCACAATATATATATATTTTATTTTAACACAGAGACAGTGGCACCTGGAATTAGATGCTTAAACACTGATATTTGGATAATCTCCTATGCTTCATGGTTTAAGGTGTTTTAATTTATTTGATATGTGCTTCTCCATATGCAGTTAAAAAAGACTAGTTACACTCTTATTATATTTAATTAAATATGCAGTTGGTCAATAGTCTTTAAGCAGTGATTTCCCGAATATACATAATATGTTTATAAAATTCTAAAGCTTCAACAAAGAAAAGCACAATTACCATTTGTGGAAGTGGATTATCATTTTCATTTTCTAAAAATGGTAAAAACCAGCAGCACTCTGTGGAACCAAGGTGCCAGCCTCTCATTGGCTGATCATGTGACCTTTAGTATTTGGAGTGTTCTCATTGGTTGTTTTTTTAATCATGTGTGTTTTAAAAGCTGGAATGTTATTAACTTTTGTCTTTTACCCCAATGAAGGCCTGAGCGCCGAAACCCATAAATCAGAAATCCGTTTTTTGATCAGTGATTTTATTGCCAGGCACCTTGTTGTGCAGTGAAGTTGCACCAGATCCATCTGCTTCCAGTCCATTTTCATTTTCTACCCACTGATGCTGTGAACAGTTCTCAGTTGAGATTGAAAATTGGATCGTCATACTAGTAGTAGTTCAGCGATCAGACATTATTGGTCCCAGCATTGAGCTGTGGAGCAGTGAAACTGTGCTCTCAGAAATTATTGTGCTCTCTCTAGTACTTTAGGGGTAAGTTGGTGAATTGGGGATAAGATGAGGTGGCATGGTGATCATCTAACATCTTCACCTCACTAATACTTTTCTTGCTAAAATAATGCTTTAAAATCTAGCGGACAGTAAAGACATTTACTCTAACAAAAGCAGGCTCTTTTTTTATTAAGGTCCTTGATTTCAGAAGAAATGGTGAAAAAGCATGTGTTCCATTACTTTTAAATACTTTTAAATCCTATAGATAAATAAAGTTCCACCATAATGTTCCAGCTTCTTGTAAGGATGACCTTATATGACCTTGTAACCTGTACATGGTGCATGTGTGTGTGTGTTTGAGAGAAGAAGAAGAAAAGCTTAATGCTGAAAGTCCAGTATTGTTAAGAAAGAGAGAGAACCTCTTCAGATACATGATGGAGAGAGTCATGTGCTATTGTGACAGAACACAGTATGGAGTCAGAAGTGCAGAGCAACACACATTAATCAGACAGAGAGAGAGAGGGGAACAGAAAGAAAGGAGAAAGCAACAAAGGAAGAAGGAGAACTCAGAGTGGTAGAGAGAGGAGGGAGAGAGAGGGAGAAGAGAGAGAGATGGTGGTGCTGGTGGAAGAGGCCCATTCATCATGCCGTGCCTTGTGGGATATGTTCGGGTCACTTGCACACAATCACTGTCTGTTCTGACTTGCACAACAAGGAATACAACCATACACCACTTGTTTAAAGACAAAATAGCTGATCTATACATCTCTCTCTCTCTCTCTCTCTCTCTCTCTCTCTTTTCTTTCTCCCCTTAGTTTTAAAATTTCGAAGTAGCTTTATTGGCTACTTAAGTGCTGTAGTGCGGTATGACCAAAAATACATATCACGGCATTTTGCAAGATTCTGACAGTTTCACGATATATCACGTTAGGAGAAAAACTGCTGAAAAATGTAAACAATAGACCTTTAAATAGAATATTTTAAATAGTTCCATAAACACTATAAATGCATCTAAAATAATCAAAATGTAAATATTCAAAATATATATATATTCAGAAGATTTATTATTATTCTTAAGTTAGACACAAGTTTAATATCAAGTTACAATATGTTATTATTAATGCCATTAGAAGCATTAAAGTATTAAAGCAGCTGTTTATCAGTTTGTTTTACGATTCACTTGGTTCTCCAAATAAGAAATAAATTCAGTTCAGTGTGCATTAAAATTATCCTTCAAGCTAAAGTATTAATATATTTGAACAGGACTATAGCTACTCATATTGTAAGGAGCAGCAGCAGAAGCTTCAGGAGTTCTGTTCTCATGTTTCTTCAAGCAGGACAGCGTGAGATTGAGCAGAGCTGTTGTTACTGTGCTTCTTTGATACTCTATGCTCTACACTTCTACATAGCGCTCCACAGCGCCTCTAGAGGGATTCCAAATTCCCCTCCGGTATACCACAGTTTTTCTATTCCCTGTAGAGAAGTATTGCCAGAAGAATAGCACTCTCTTAAGTGTAAACATGAACAATTGGTACCAGCATGCCTAATGCCAGGCATGGGCTAAAGAGGTATAAATCCACCCCAGCTTTGAGTTATGTAGCAGTGAAACTGTGTTTTTCTCTGGAATGGTGGTACTCCATCCAGTGCTTTTGGGATGAGTTGAGGAGTTGGAGATTATGTAGGGTGGGGATCATCCAACACGCTGACATATTTCTGATGAATATGGTCAAATCCTCACAGCAATACTACAAAATATGTATTAAAAAGCCTCCCTGGACAGTAGAGACAGGTATGCCAACATGTGAATAAGCAGGTGTCCCAACAGTTTTGTCCATGTAGTCCAATTTATATGTGTATTTACTTAAACTACATAAATGTACCTGCTTATGTGAACATAGACTTTGTGAAATGTGATAATGTACGTAAGTAGTTTCTCTTTCTTTGTCATTCTCTCGCTCTGTGTCTCTCTGTGTATCCATTCGTCTTCTCTTGCCCTTCATTTCATTCTCTGTGTCTGTCTATCTCCATCTCTCTCCCTCTTTTCCTCTCTTCCTCTGTCTCCCCTGTTCTTTACTTGTGCCCCCCCCCCAATCCCCCTGTCTCTCTCTTTAGTAAAGTGGGCTCTGTTCATTGCTCTGATGGTTATCAGGCAGTCTGTGAGTCTAACAGTGTTTCATTATAATTGGTTGTAATGAAGAACTGCTTCAGCTCCAGGACGTCAGCCTCTGTGCAGGGAGGAGGTTCTTTATGGTTTACAGTGATGGAAAACCATCAGTGACCTTATTTGTAATGTTCTGACATTGACACACACACACACACACACACACACATATCCTGTGTGTAAAGTGTGTGAACTCATTATCTCCCGCCTCGGTGTGGATGAGTGAAATACACTGCGCTCCTGTGCTCTGTCCTTGTGTGACCTACACTTTGGGAGCCCTTATGAACTGCAGTTACCCATCTGTTCTTCACAGCTCTGATACAGATTTCCTCCTGTTCTAGTGCTCTGATCTGATTAAACAGATCTGCTTTCAGATTTAATCCAGTCCGTGTAAACTTTATTTCTGGAGTCATGTAAGGTATCCACCATTAGCCAAAGAGTTTACACAGTTACATTTATTTCATTTTAATTAGCATTTATTATCTGTATTTCGAACAGCTGGATTTTTTTTGTTAAAGCAGTTAAATTTAAAACTGTTTTTTTTATGATTAAGTTTATTTTCTGTAGGTTTAACATGTTTCGTATTTTTTGTTTGTTATAGTTTAAAAAAAACAGGTTTTGATTTTAAAACGGTTGCTTTTTATTATGTGAATTTTTATCCAGGATTATTTTGTATAGTTTCTATTCCATTTAAAAATCATTTGAGTAATTAGGTAGAGTATCAATTTCTCTTTGATAGAAGCCTAATTAACTGCTTATAAATACCTCAGTTACTCTCTGAGATAAAAAAAAATGTCTCACCAACTTGGCACTTAAATTCAGTAAATTTTTACAGCAATTAAAAAAAACAACAGTAAATTGAGCAAATATCCTGCTTGATATTTTTCCATGCACATATGCATTTATTTAGCCATGTTTTTTTTATATATATATATAAAGCTGTTTTCTCACTATCACTTCTCGTCTGTATGGTTTCTCCACTAGTCCTACACATAATGTTTGATTGTCTATGTATTTGTATGTAAATTAACTGCGATAGTGACTGTTTTTAGAGTTTAATATGCAGTTTGATTGACCGCCTGATTGTTATTGAGGAAATCTTTATCTCTCTATCCCTTTATCAGGATAAATCATATTATATCACCCAGTACAAACAGCATGGCACTTACTCTTTATTCCATCTGCAATTTAACAAAACTAAACTTCAAAGCTGCAGTGAAGTCTTCAGCAGTAGTTATACGCATACTCCGTACACCCCACTGTCCTCCTCACTCATTCACTCTGCTGGAGTGTGTTTCTGAGACTTGTTTGCCTCCAGCACTACCCGAGAGCTCTGTTCTTTTTATAGCTCTCAGTACGGATGTGTCCCTTACACAACCTTCTGCTCCCTGCAGCTATGCTGCGCGAGATTACAGAGAGAGGGAGGATGCTGTATCTCTTAAAATGTTGAGACTGGCCCGTGTTGCATATCTGATGAAGACATGGAGGCAGCATGTCACAGTCACATGAAGGCTAGCCTTGTTTTTGTATTGAAGGTAGTCTTGGTAGATCACAGAAGATTGGACTCCTCTGATCTAATCCTGCTTCTATCTCATGGGGAAAGGACACCTATGAAGAAATGGATTGGGAACTTCAGTGGGAATAACAGTCCAAACATGGTGAGGTTGGAGGAAGTTGTGATAATGTACTTACCACAAAAATATGATCTTTTTAAAAGATTTTTTTAGAATTCCTAATTAAGCTGCTTCTCTTCAGAAAGTTCTGACTGTGGTTGAATAATATGATGATCATCTCAGGAAATGTGGTATCACAGTATGGTGGTATTTCACAACTGTCTAAAAGCATTAACAGAATAATAGAATAAGCTAACAGTATTATAAAAAAAATAAACACAGACTAATACACATTCCCGGGGTGGCTGTTATGGGTAGAAAACTAGGATTTAATTTCTGGGAATGTACAAATTTTGCCGTTTGTCAGAGCTGGATTTCTCCCAAATAGCTGGAGTAAGTGGTGAAAATGTTTACAGCCAACCTCAACAGGCTTAAGGCAGGTTAGCAGTGATGCTATCCGTTTTTCCAAGCTGGATTATTTACTGATAGTTGTTGACAGGCTGCTTAGTGTTTATTTTATTTTTTAGTTTTTCTTTCCTTTCCTTTTACATTTCCTTATCTTTTTTCCTTTTTACTGTTTCTCTCCCACTCATTCTTCCTTTACATTTTGATTTCCTTGGATATATTTTCTTTCTTCATTTTACTGCAATTGTCGGTCTTCTTATTCCCCCTTCTTCTCCTTTTCCTTTTGCCCCTGTACTTTCTGTCTTCCTCCATATTGCACCCCCATAATCCATGGTATGAAACCATCAATTTTCATACCATAGTGTAGTGTGAAACTGCTTACTACTGCAACCCTACCAGAGACTGTGCACAAATACAAAATATATGTAAAAATATACAAGAAACTGCTAGATTTATGGGTAATCAAATGGATAATTGGTTAACCACAGGGAAGAAAAAATTGACCAAAGTTAACACAAGGCTGCAGGGTTTTATTTTTGGTGACAATATTGGTGTTAATTAGTAAAACATTGTACAGCATAATATACTACCACCCTGTGAATGTGGCTGTTAATAAGGCTTCATTTCCAGACAGCTAATGAGCTAACAGAGCAAGCAGCGTTAGATAATAATGAGGACCCAGTACTTCTACACAAAATACTTTATCAGCACCAAATAATGTTGAAAAGAAATAGATGTTTTTAGTTTCTGTATTTAACTAACAACCAAAATAGTTAATACATTGTTAACAAATTACTAACACCAGCTAGAATTGTTAATATGTTGCTAACATCATCTAGAGCGGGTAATATCTACATGTCAGTAATTATTGTCTGTCTAACAACAGCTTGTGCAGTTAATATCTATCCAACATTGACTATTCAAGATCAAATCAAATCAAATTTATTTGTATAGCGCTTTTTACAACAGGTGTTGGCACAAAGCAGCTTTACAGAAACATGATTACAGGACAAAGAATCAGGCAAAACATTAAACATAGAATATACAGAATACAGAACCCCCAAGGAGGCAAGGAAAAACTCCCTCAGAGCTGCAGGAGGAGGAAGAAACCTTGGGAGGACCAAGACTCACATTTGAGGGGGGACCATCCTACCACAAACGGCTTTTAAATTAAAATTTAAAAAGTCTTTTATACATCCACATAGGTTTTATGTATTCAGGAGTGTAATAGCGCCACTAATGGCTTGGATGTAATCTGTAGTGGAGAGTAAGATGGATGATGAGCAGCTGATCTGTGGTGGTGGTGGAGAAGAGCTGACTTCAGAAACTTCCATCAGTCTGGCCGGACAGGAGACGCGAGAGCCTGAGGGTCCAACATCGGTATCGGGTCAGACAGGTGGGCAGTCAGTAACTCGGAGGAAAGCAGAGAGATGGAATTAGTTTTGACTGGATTTATGCAAAACTGAGAATATTAAAACATTATCAGAGTGTGGCAAATGACTCCGGCAGAACTGAATAAAACAGCCTAACTAAAGGCAGAGAGCCAGAAGGTAACATAGACATGGAGGCACCCTGAAACACCAGCATCCACCCACTCCACCGTCCACAAACCTGAGTGACCGTGTGCAGTGGGAGAACAACAGCACCAGCATCTCAGTTTACCACAATTTCCTCTGTCCATGAACCCCTGAATCTGCAGCCTTATCTAAAGGGAAAAACATTAATTACCAAAAGCTAAACTAAACAAGTAAGTTTTCAGTCTAGACTTAAAGATTGAGACTGTGTCTGAGTCCCGAACATATTCGGGGAGATTATTCCAGAGTTGAGGCGCTTTATAAGAGAAAGCTCTTCCTCCTGCAGAGCTCCTGTGAATTTTAGGAACTACTAATAAACCAGCACCCTGAGATCTGAGTAATCGCGGTGGTTCATAACAGGAGATGAGGTCTTGTAAATACTCAGGAGCGAGTCCGTGTAGGGCTTTATACGTTAACAGGAGAATTTTATAGTCTATGCGGAATTTGACTGGAAGCCAGTGCAATGCTGATAGTACTGGACTAATATGGTCAAATTTTCTAGTTTTAGTAAGGACCCTGGCTGCAGCATTTTGAACTAGCTGAAGTTTATTTAAGTTACTGCCGGAACATCCAGACAGTAGCGCATTACAATAATCTAGCCTTGAGGTAATAAAGGCATGTACTAATTTTTCTGCGTCATGCAGTGATAGGGCATTTCTTAGCTTGGCAATATTACGGAGGTGTAGAAAAGCTGTTCTAGTAACATTAGATATGTGTTTATCGAATGCTAGATCTGAATCTATGATAACTCCAAGGTTTTTAGCTGCTGAACCAGGGGTGGCTGAGAAGTCAGCCAGATTTAGCATTAAGTCTGATAATTTATTTCTAGCAGCTTTGGGGCCTAATAGGAGAACTTCTGTTTTATCACTATTTAATAGGAGGAAGTTGTGCGACATCCATGATTTTACATCTTCTACACAATCCTCGATTTTCTTTAATCTCGCTCTGTCATCAGGTTTGGCTGATATGAAGAGCTGCGTGTCATCTGCATAACAATGAAAATTCACATCATGTTTTCTAATAACTTTGCCCAGTGGGAGCATATATAATGTAAATAATAACGGTCCTAATATAGAGCCTTGTGGGATTCCATATCTTACCTTGGTATAACTGGAAGACATATCATTTATCCTCACAAACTGATAGCGATCGGTTAAGTACGATTTAAACCATGCTAAGGCAGTTCCGGTTACACCGACCATGTTCTCTAGTCTTTCTAAAAGGATAGTATGATCTATTGTATCAAAGGCTGCGCTCAGATCGAGAAGTACAAGTAGGGAAGCACAGCCTTGGTCGGCGGCTATAAGTAGATCGTTTGTTATTCTAACTAAAGCTGTCTCAGTGCTATGATAAGGCCTAAATCCAGATTGAAATTTTTCATAGATCTGGTTTCTTTGCAGGTAAGAGCAAAGTTGTTGGGCTACAGCTTTTTCTAAAATCTTAGAAATAAAGGGTAAGTTTGAAATAGGTCTATAGTTAGACAGTACACTAGGATCAAGATTTGGTTTCTTGATCAGAGGTTTAATTACAGCTGTTTTAAAGGCTTTGGGTACATGGCCTAGGGTGAGTGATGAGTTTACTATCATTAACAGAGGTTTAATTATACCTGTTTTAATAATTTTGTGGGAACAGCATCAAGTGTGCAGGTTGTGCTGTTTGAAGAGGAGATCATTTTCTCTAGTTCTAGCTGTGGAAGTGGGTTAAAGACTTCCAACCTAACTTCAGTAACAGGGTTTTGTTCTAGATCAGCCAGACCAGATGACAGAGAGGATGTAATATTTATCTGTTTAATTTTATCCCGAATGTTTTCAATTTTACTATTGAAGTAGTCCATAAAATCGTTGCTGGTGTAAATGGCTGGAATCTGAGGTTCAGTACCTGCCTGGTTTTTAGTTAATTTGGAAATAACACTAAAGAGAACTCTAGGATTATTTTTATTTATCTCGATCTGTGAGGCCAGATATGCTGAGCGGGCTTTATTAAGTTCTTTTCTATATTTAACAAGACTGTCTTTCCACGCAGAGTGAAACACTTCCAGTTTAGTTGACCGATATTTACGCTCTAAATTTCGTACTAACTGCTTTAAGGTACGAGTTTGATCATTGTACCACGGTGCGAGCTTTTTCTGTCTCTCTATTTTGTGTTTAAGGGGTGCTACAACATCTAAGGTAGAGCGAAAGGTATTTTCTAAACCTTCGGTTAGTTTGTCTAGTTCTACTGGGTCTACAGGAGAGTACATTAGAGTTGATAAGTCTGGAAGCTTACCTGTAAATTGTTGGGCTGTAAAAGGCGTAATTGAACGTTTTACAGAGTAGCTAGGGGATGTACATATATTATGACTGAGATGTAATTTAAATGAAAGAAGGTAATGATCTGAAATTGCGGAGGTTTGAGAACGAATATTCGGGTTATCTATGCTCACACCCAGGGTCAAAACTAAATCCAGAGTATGATTACAGTAATGAGTAGGTCCTGTTATATTTTGAATAATACCAACTGAGTCTAAAATCGATGTGAATGCCTTTTTTAATGGATCATCCAATTTTTCGAAATGAATGTTGAAGTCTCCAACTATAATCACTTTATCACTACTTACTGCTAAGTCTGTGACAAAATCACTAAATTCTTTTAAAAATTCTAAATAGGGCCCTGGTGGTCTGTAGATGTTAATTAAAGAAAATGCATTCTTTTTTGTAACTGGATTAATTATACTGGTGTAAAGAAGCTCAAAAGAAGTAAAATTTTCATAGTGTTTCTGATTGCTAACTAAGGTACTTTGGAAAAGTATGCAGACCCCACCTCCTTTACCGGACAATCTCGGATTGTGTATATAATTATAGCCTGCAGGGGTGGCTTCATTTAATGCTACATATTCATTTGGCCTAATCCAGGTTTCTGTCAGACACAGAATATCGAATTTCTGATCAGTTATCATTTCATTCACCAGAACTGCTTTTGAATTTAGAGATCTAATATTAAGTAAACCAATCCTTAGGCTTGAAATGTTAGTACTACAGTCTGGATATGATTGTTTAATATAAGTTAAGTTATTTAGATTTACTGTTTTAGTTTTTTGATGTTTTTGTTTGACTCGGGGGACAGACACAATCTGAATACATTGGTATCTAGGTAACGTCTCTTTGCAGCTCGCAGACGGTCGGTTAAGCCTCTCTGTCTGCGGCCTGGTCCCGGCTCTGGATTGTCAGCAGCTTCTAATACTACTCTGCCGACTAACTAAAAGACTATGAGCTATGCTGCATGAAAGTAAGGCAGCACCCTCCCGCGTGGGGTGGACACCATCCCTACCTAAAAGACCAGGCTTGCCCTCAAAGTGTAGCCAGTTATCTATAAAGCCCACATGATTTTCTCCACACCACTTGGACATCCAGCGGTTCAGCGAAGAAAGCCTGCTGTAAGCTTCATCACCACGCCTCATTGGGATGGGGCCAGAGCAGATTACCTCCTCGGACAGCGTCTGGGCTTGTTTAATCACCTCTTTAATATTAGCCTTAGTTACTTCAGACTGCCGCAGACGAATATCATTGGCCCCTACATGAATTACTACCCTCGAATATCTCCTATTCCCTAACCTGAGGTTGCCACTAATGTCCGGTGCTCTGGCTCCCGGTAAACAAGTAACTGTTGCCGCTGGTGCCCCTAAAGGAGTAGCTAATTTCACGTGTCGGACGATAGAGTCTCCTATCACCAGAGTACCTTTAACAGGCTCCTCAGTTGGTGCTTCACTGAGCGGGGCAAACCTGTTTGACACGTGAACTGGGGGAGCGTGGTGTTTAGGTGGGCTGGCTGTGGCCTTTGCGGTAGCATTAGCCTTAGCCTTTCGACTATGCCGCCGAGACGTTACCCATTCGCCCCGCTGTGAGGGCTCTAAGGCCGGAGTCGAGGGGGTACTAACTCTCCCTGAGACACCCGGGGCTGCTAACAGTGAATCCTGCTGTCTATCCCTTATTAAACCCCGGACGTGCAGCTCTAACTTATTCACCTTATCCACCAAGGTGCTAACTATCTCACACTTAGTACAAATACCACTATTGTTACCAGTATCGGTGGATAAGGGATCTAAGCTATACATGCCACACTCTAAACAGGTGTAAACCTGAGCAGAAGCCATGGAGAAAAAAGCACTCACCTTGTTTCAGTTGAAATTAGAAACTTACACAAACAAACTGCAGCAGCAAACAGCTAATCCAGCAAACCTGAGGAAAAAGTCTATAAAAGTAGACTGAGAGTGGATTAATAGGTGTGTAGAGCAAAGAGGAAGCAGACTAAAAGTGGATTAGTAAGTGTGAAGAGAGTAAAAGAGAAGAAAACAGAGAAAAGTGTAGAAGCTGAAGATTAAAGCAAGCTCTCAGCAGCAGAGCAGCACAGCAGCAGACCAGCACAGCAGCAGACCAGAGTAGTACGGAGCAGAGTAGGGAGCAGAGTAGGGAGCAGAGTAGGGAGCAGAGTAGGGAGCAGAGTAGGGAGCAGAGTAGGGAGCAGAGTAGGGAGCAGAGTAGGGAGCAGAGTAGGGAGCAGAGTAGGGAGCAGAGCAGTTAAAATATCCAACAAATGGAGCAGTTAATATCTATCTAATATCACATATAGCAAGTATTATCTATCCAACATGAGCTAGAGCAGTAAATATCTATACATCATCAGCTAGAGCTGTTATCTATCCAACATCAGCTAAAGCAGTTAATGTATCCAACAACTAGAGCAGTGAATAGCTATCCAAAATCAGATATAGCAAGTATTATCTATCCAACATCAGCCAGTGCAGTAAATATCCACCCAACATTGAGTATTTAACATAAGCTAAAGCAGTAAATATGTTTCTAGGGCAGAGAAAATCCAATGTTAGCTAGAGCAATTATCAATTTATCAAATTATCAATCAGCTTAGAGCAGTAACTGTGAAATCGACTAGAATTAGTAATATGAATCCAGTACAGTCAATCCAGTTCATATAAATCCAACATCCGCTAGAGCATTGAATATTTATTCAGCATCAACTAAAGCAGTTAGCTAAAGCAGTTCACTATTATTCAAATCAGATAAATCGGTAATATGTATCTAATATAATTTTTTCAACACCAATTGAAGCAGTTAGCTAGAGCAGTATTATCTATCTATCTAGAGCATTTCACTGTTAATCAAATCAGCTAATAAGTTAATATTCATAGATATAATCATTGATATAGTTGATATCTATCCTGGGTTGGAATTATATTATATAAAATAGATACTGGTCATTATACGTTTGGATTTCATTGATTCAAACCTCATCATTTTCAGTGGCACTTCAGTTCAGTCCAGGTCTGGGCTTAGGCTTTGCCTGGGAAACCAGTCCATAATCACCATTCAACCTGTTTATTTTCTAAATCTTCTGAATAATGATTTCAGTATTCTGACACTGGTACCCTGAGTGCTTCTTGTGGGTTTCACCAGCTCTTCTATCTGCTTACTGATGCTTCAGGGTTTAATATAGTGGTGCATAACTTTGAACACTTGAACCATAACTTGCATAAACTTCAGTATACTTGGTGCAACTGGCCTCGTATTCTGACTGCAGGACTCTATCCTCTTAACATGTTGTCTCAGTTGTGAAGCTCTTTTTTGCCTACTCGCGCTCTCGCTCACTCTCTCCCTATTATATTAACTAATAATTCATCACTCTCGCGGAGGCTGGAGAGTGTGTTTTGTAGCCCCTTTTTTAACGTTCATGTATTATTGAGTTCGTTCAAAAGGCAAGTTTGAATAATAGATGTTGGAGCAAGTCATGTCATGACTTATCCACCTCCTCTGGTCTTTTTCCCTACTTCTATTTTTTTCTTCCCATTAAATTTTCAGCAGGTTGTTTTTCTCTCTTTTGTTGTGATCAGAGATTTATCTACAGAAATGCATCTTTGCAGGTTTCGAGGTTCGGTTCTGCAACAAAACACTGACTTTCTAAAAGTCATAGCAGAGAAGTATGTTAATTGATCAGGAAGTGTGGCCTTGGGCAAAGGTTTGGGAATGCTAACATCTGTATAAGTTATGAGGTGTTACCTTGTGAGTGAGATTAAACAAGGAGACATGAATTATCAGCGTTTGAGCGAGGCCTGATTGTGGGTGCTAAATGGATGGGACATTAACATTTCTCGATCCACAATGTCATGTGTGCCACTTTGAATACATTACCGGGAATACATTAGTACTGCAACTAATGATTATTTTGGTAGTTGACTAATCTAGCGATTATTTTTTTCGATTATGCGATTAGTCCACGATTATTTCTGCCATGCCCTCCATCGCTGCTTGCTGTGGGTACAGCTTGTGTTTGTAGCTTTCTCTGTCTTCACTTCAGTACAATAGAAATGACTGAACATGGGACTTAAATGTGCTTCAAATCTCCAGACCATTGTCCTTTAAATATGGAAGGTTCTGCAATTTAGTGAGAAATGTGTAATCTGTTACCCTTTTCCTATTTTGTTTGTGTGCAACAAATTAATGACTAGTCGACAGTGAACATTTGGAGTCGACAACTTTTTATAATCGCCATTGTCCATTATATCAAATAATTGTTGCATCCCTAGAGTACATCATAAAAGGCAGTACCAGTGCAGTGTAGGAAAATGATCGTGACCAGCGGCTTCTGGCTAGATTTGTCCATGCAAACAGACATCCACATTCAATGCAGGAGACGCCCCCACGAACCAATCCCCCAGTCAGTGCAGCATTATTTAGCTTTCAGGGGACATGGCTGTTGTGTGTTTTGTCCTCCAGTTTGTCCTCCTCTGTCTCTAGTGTCCACTCTGTCCTCCTGCAGTTGAGGTCATTACTGTAAGGGTGCGTATTAACCTTCCTGGTGGAATAAAGGACGATTGGAGTAGATCTGAGCTGTTCTATTAACCTGCCTCTCGTCATCTCTCCTCTTTCATCCTCTCTTTCTTTCCCTGTCATTCTGTGATCATTTTAATTGAAGCGCTCCGGCTCTCTCCACTGTACCCAATTACACTCTTAAATATTTATCACTAAATTCACTCTTTTATTAAGCTCTCTCTCACACACTTGTGCTCTCTCGTTCTATCTTTCACCTCACTCCTGCTCTCTTTTGCTCCGTTTCTTTCGGACATTTGCTTTCTTTATCCAGTTACTTCATTTCCGTCCGCTTTCCCTTCCAACATTTCTTCATTTCCCTTTGCATTTGTTTAATTTCTTCCTTCTTCTCTTTCCATTTTCCGTGTCTTTTTTATTTCTTTTTCTTTTTCTTCATTTCCCCTTCTTCTCTTGTCATTCCTTCTTCCTCTGCCTTGTTCCCTTTCCATTTTCGTTTTCCCTAATCTTTTTTTTATTTACTTTTTCATATGATTTTATTTACACCGGTTTTTTCACCGGTACACTTTGTTCCTTTTTATATGTACAGTTCAGTCCCTTTTTCTTTTCTTCCTTTCTTTTTCCTTGACCATTGTCTGTCCCTCTTTCTTTTTTCCTTCTTCACTTTGTTTTTGTATATTTTTATTAGTGTCCTGTTTTGTTTTACTCCTTCATTCCTTCCAATTATTTACCCACCCTCATTCTTTCCATTCCTTTCTTAATTCATACCACTTCTTGCTTAATTTCTTCTTTCCTTACTATTTTTCTTCTTCTCTTTATTTTTTTCCTTGCACATTTCCCCTTCCCTCTTTTTCCTTTTTCATTGTATTTATGTTCTTTTCCTCTCTCGTTCCTTCTTTCTTTTTCTATTTTCCTTTTCTTTCCACCTTTTCCCCCGTTTCCTTTTTTAACTCTTTCACTTGCTCTCTCTTTAGTTCTTTGTCCCTTGCTCTTTCTCTAGTCCTACCATTAGAATTAGATCAATCATCTATAGGCAATGTGTCCAATTAGGAGCTGCAGTTGTGGTGTGGCATGTACGGGCTGAGTCTCGGCGGGTGTTGTTATCTGTTATTAAACCTTTATTCTCTGGTGCTGGTCGTCACAGAGCAGTTCACCATGCTGCAATAATCAAGTATCCAGTGCCGAGTGGTAAGTGACCACTGCGGTGCAGGCCAGGAAGGCAACGAAGGCCCCGAAGATTAGATCACATTATTGTACCTGCAGCAGATTTTAATGTGGGCTAGTCATGCTGGAAGTGCTGTAGCAGCAGTAGCATTATAGAGGCTGTTTAGGGAATTATAAAGGAGTTTGTTTATATTACATTAATTCTTAAAAGATGCTCATTTTTCAAGTGCACCTAAAACAGGGCCAGACTGTGTGTGTATATATATGTCGTTTTCTTAGACTGTAGGGCTTCTTTGTGCTTCTGAAATCCCTGAGATACTTTTAAAATAGGACATTGCAAATTCAGGTAGAGATTATAAATGTGCCTGTCCTTATATAGGACTAAAATTCACGTTCCCAAAGGTACAAACACAGATATAAGATTGGTAATTAAGAACTGTGGAAAAATGTGGAACACTAGTTGATGTATCCATGGGTCCATTATGATCCAACCATTCTGTTTGTGTGCTTTTTGAGCAGATTAAGTAAAAATTCACAGTGCAGGCTAGAATAAGGAAGCGCCCCTCCTAATTGGCAAGTGTTGAGAAAAAAAAAAAAAGACTCTTTTTTTTCTCTTTTATTGACGTTCATTTCTGTAGTATATTTAAACACTTTATATTTGTTTAGTATTGTTTAGGGCTGCAGCTATCGATTATTTTAGTAATCGAGTACTCTACTGAAAAATCGGTTCGATTAATCGAGTAATCGGATAAAACATATTTGTTTGCTTAAAGAGTAATTAAAAAAACACAAGAAAAAAAACAAGACATTTAACTTAATAATGAATGACCAATTGATTTCCTTTTTTAGATAAGTTATATTTTTAAATTTACAACATACATTTCCAAACTGCAAACACAAATAGAAATAAAGGGATAATAATAATTTAATTAATCAATAAAAAAGGCATAAACATTTGCATTATGTTGTGCATCTTAGCCTCTGAACAGCAGAGATGTTGCCAGTTCGTCTCACCAAGCCGGTGACGTGTATTAGTATAAAACTCCACAGCGCTGTATTCACTTACATAAAGCCTGTATTAAGTCCAAAATTGTCTGTTTTTTTAACTAACCGCACATTAGACAGTATTCCTAATAAACAGCGCTCCACAGCGCTGTCGTTATGTTATTAAGGTACATAAATGTTAATCTCACTGATTAATTATAGGGTATATTAACATTCTATTGGCTCCACTGCTAACGTGTCCTCGGCTGAGACGGTGCAGCATTAAAAACGTGCTGTTGTGGGAAGCAGAGGGAATACACGCTGTCCAGCTTAAATAAGCTGCATTATTATTGTCCTTTTTCCTCGTAAGTTGTTGCTCTGTCCCCCCGCAGCTTCAAAATACTATCTTCTTAACTAAAACCACCGCTGACTGCTCCTCCTTCCTGCGCGCGGGTGACGTAACTCTGAGCGCGCTGTCACATTAAAAGCACTAATTACCGCGCGCTGAGTTCAATTAAATAAACGATTACTCGAGGCACAGAAAATTACTCGATTTTTTTAAACTCGAATAACTGGAATAACTCGAGTAATCGTTTCACCCTTAGTATTATTTGTTTATTATTTTGCTGTAATTATGTCATTGTGTTATTCAAATATTAGTTATTTCTGGAATAATATATTGTCCAAAAAGTTATTTCTAGTGGCCTTGCTTAAAAATGTGGTGTACTATTTTTTTTCCAGATTTTTTTAAATCACTGCAGACTTTTTGGTATGTGTTCATGGGTGTTTTGATATAGGTCTATTTTAGAAGCTTCATAAAGCATGAAGACCATGTTGTCCCTCCGTTCGTCTCCAGCTGTCAGACCTGTGGTGGCGTTTCTTTGTGTTTGATGTTTTTTTGTTGTTGTTGTTTCTGTTTCCTCTCTTGAATAATAAGTGTGAGCTGTGGTGAAACGGACAGTAAATCGCAGAGGATTGGGCTCGGCTCTTCCGCTGAATACAGCCGGCTGTCTCTGTGAAATCTAACAAGCTGCCATGCTCCGATACCCTGACCTCGACATTTTTTTCCTGACAGCTCCAGCATCTTTCTCATGGGAACCCGGGGACCTGTTTTTGTTTCTGTTGTGTTTGGTCCCCTCCGACCCCGTCTAATCAGAAGCTGGAGGCTGCGTGGCGTCCTGTGAAGATGAAACGGCGAGAGTGGAGCACTTGAGGGATGTTAATACACTGATACGCGCTGCAGCAGCCCATTAAAGAAGCTGCACCATTACACTTCATTACTCTGGAGTGTTTTCTAGGATATTGAGCAGGTTATTTTAGTCTGAGCTTCAGTGATTTTTGGGAACACAGAGGAGCTGAAGAATTGAGGTGATGCTGGGGGGGTGAGGTTACTGAGGATGTTCAGGCTGTAGGACTGTGTGAAATGCTGTGGAGCTTCTTAGTATGAGCAGACTTTATTTAACCGGCTGTAATGAGTTCTTTGATTGCAAAGACCAAAAAGAGGAGAAAACAGATTTTCATTAATTGGGTTTATCTCCTCAGTCTAACAATTTTGTCCATTATCTCGCAATCTTGATCTTCACTCTTTCAAATAAATGGGTTTCAAAGGGATCTTTGAGTGATACTAGAGAAGACCCAACCTTGATTCTTGATGCATTTAGCAACAAAGGCATTAGTGAATTCAGACTGATATATAATCACCCCCTACGTCATCTTCAATTCTTTAACTTAGAAGGTATTGGATGAAGCACCAACCATCACTCCAGAGACCACAGTTCCTCTGCTACACAGCTCAATGCTGGGAGAGTTGGTTCACTTCTAGCCCAAGTCTGTAAACGGGCATAGTGCCAACAAGTTTCATGTTTGTCTGCTCCAGAGAATCATATCCTATTGATGATACTTCTTAAAACTTAAAAAAATGTTTTTTTAGAAGAATCCATGACTTGTGATTAGTTAACTATTGATTAGTTGTATATGACCCCAATTATTAATCTAGCCAATAATGCAGTTGTGTGTACATAAACATAAATATATATTTTTTGAGTGATAGCATTGTTCGCCATTGCATAGGATGTTCACTTCACATGGACATGGTCATTAGCACTGTACAATATTGGAAAAAATTGACGTTGCAATGTTTTTTTTTGTTTGTTTTTCGATGATATATATTGCAATATAATAAACAATGCAGGACAAGTGATGTCACCAACCCCGCCTCCACCCACGTGCTATCTCACGTCAGAGATCCGAACCTACACCAAGAGCCAAGTCAACACTTTATAACAGCAAAACAACAATAATCGGCCCTTTAATCTAACATTTAAATGACCGTTTAAAAGGTAAATGAGCGTTTTTCTGGGATTTAAAGTGTGACTTCAGCTGTAACTGGAAATGTCTGCGCAAAACTGTGCCAAATTGATGTGCAAAGCTTTTGACAGGCTGTCAGCCTCTGCGTTTAAAAGCACGTGCTCAGCCATGTGGAGGCCGTGCGGTTACCTCTTGTTTTTTTATTTTTATTTTTTTATTATTATTCAACAATACTAAATTTTGTCAATACATACAGCAATATATTTGCTATTGCTTGTATATTTGCAGTTGATGACACATATTTCCTTAAAGGAAAACTGGGAAAGAAACAAAACAGCTTTCATTGGGCCTACATAGGCCAGGCTGACGGGCCTAATGGACATCTGAGCCTTTTGCTTCCTTGTTTGATGTTGGCTAGTCCTGGGCTTGGTAAAATGAGGTTGATATCTCTGATCTGGCTCTTGATCTATTTTGGCATGTGGAAAGTAATTTGATCCAGCTGACCTGAGTAATCTGCCGCTGGTACGCCTTGATTTCCAAAAGAGCTATGCTATAGGATGTCTTAGTGTTGTAACCAAGCTAGTGGACACACATTTTGTGTGTGTGTGTGTGTGTGTGTGTGTGTGAGAGAGTGTGTGTGTGTGTGTGTGAGAGAGTGTGTGTGTGAGAGAGTGTGTGTGTGAGAGAGTGTGTGTGTGAGAGAGTGTGTGTGTGTGAGAGTGTGTGTGTGTGAGAGTGTGTGTGTGTGAGAGTGTGTGTGTGTGAGAGTGTGTGTGTGAGAGAAAGAGTGACGGGCACACAGTCTTCCCTATTCTGATTTACAACTCAGCGGCACACCAACTTCACTGCAGGGGTTTTGCAGTCATTTCCAAAACAGCAGACTTCATTATTGACTTGTCTCGCAGTTTTAGATTGAAATTGAATTCTAGCTCTCATTTAATTTGTCCTCTAGCGACTGTACGGCGTGTGTCGTTCTGAATAGGACCAGAACCTGCGCTCCGCCGGCGAGTCGATAGTGGGAGCGTGCTGCAGATATGACAGCTTGCCCTGTCCCAACCCCCCCGAGCTGCCAAAAATGATAAATTACCCTCCGGCCCTCCTTTCTGCACCCTTATTGGTTAGCTCTGGGCCAATTCAGCCTGTTTGTTCCATTGAAATATGCAGTTGGTAAACACAACAGCAGTGTGTGTGTGTGTGTGTGTGTATGGTTGGGGGTTTCGTTTCTGTCCATATCTATGTATGGAGACCTAAAAGTGTGTATGGGTGTGCTACACTTAAGCTGTTTGTGTGTGTGTGTGTGTGTGTCTGTGTGTGTGTGTGTGTGAAAGAGAGAAATTGTGTGAGTGTATGGATCAGTGGGTGAGCAATTGAGCGTGTTAGTGTGTGTGTGTGTGTGTGTATGTGTGAGAATGTCTCCTGTAATATATTGCCTGAAGTGCTGGTTTTAATTTGTTCATCATGGGCCTGTCTGTCATGGTTCTGTCTCCGGTCACTCAGGCCGTCCCGGCGGGGTTAAAGCCCCCCTCTCTGAGGGAGGCGGTGGTCCAGCAGTGAGGAGATGTGGTTGGGACTCAGTAGGTCATGGTTCTAATCTCCACTGATGGCGGCTGCCTTTGAGCCACTGAGCGCACCACTGCCAAACCCCCCACCCCCCAAAAAACAGCGTTCAAATGTAAGCAGCCCATTGCCTGTGTTTCTTTCTGTTCAGCTTTATTCATGTCTTTGTCTTTATTTCCACCTGTTTATTTATCTGTCCTCTCTTTTTTCATTTTGATCACTTCATCTGTCCATCTTTTCTATTACTTTTTTATGTTTCTTTTTTCCCCTCAGTTTAGTCTTGTCTGTCTGTCTTTCTGCTTGTCTTTCTTTCTGTCACTTTTTCTATATTCAATCTTTCTTTCTTTCTTTCTTTCTTCTTGACTCCTTTCTTTTCTTCTTGAGTCTTTTCTTTTCTTCTTGAGTCGTTTCTTTTCTTCTTGAGTCGTTTCTTTTCTTCTTGAGTCGTTTATTTTCTTCTTGACTTTTCTTTTTTATTTAGTATTTTCTTATAGTTTTTCTTATCCTATTTTCTTTCTTTCTTTCCTGACTTCTTTCTTTCTTGACTCTTTTCTTTTTTTATTCAGTATTTTCGTATTGTCTTTCTTTCTTTTCTTATTGACCCTTTCCTTTCTTATTGACTCCTTTCTTTCTTATTGACTCATTTCTTTCTTATTGACTCATTTCTTTGTTTGTTTGTTTCTTTCTTTCTTGACTTATTTCTTTCTTTCTTTCCTGATTTATTTCTTTGTTTGTTTCCTGACTTATTTCTTTCTTCCTTTACTGACTTGTTTCTTGACTTTTTTTTCTTGACCCCTTTCTTTTTATTGAGTCCTTTTTTTCCTTGATGACTGCTTGATGATCCTAACTAAGATGGCGGCGCGTGCACACGCTGCGGCTTCTCGCTCTCCCGAGGATACATCGCTTTCGTGTTTTTTGTCCTGTTTTTGTACGTCTTTGTCGTGCGTTCACGTCCTGAAACGCACCTACAGCCGTGAGTTTCTGCTGGAAGCCGGTAGAAACTCACTTTTGGATTTAAACCGCGATCTCCGAGAAGAGCTGCGAGCCTGCGGCGTGCTCCGGACACCCGCACCCCCACCAACCCCCACCGCTGCAGCTCGCCCACAATGGAAGCGCCACAGGCGGCGGGAGAGACGGCAGAAGCGCGGTAAGCGGGGAGGTATCCGAGCGAGGCTAGCAGCTAGCCCACACAAGCCAGCTATCCCCACCATGCTTTTGGCGAATGTAAGATCGTTGGACAATAAACTGGACTACATCCGCTTACTTCAGTCAACTCAGAAGACCGTGAGAGACTGTTGTGTTTATATTTTCACGGAAACTTGGCTCAACAACAGCGTCCCGGACCATGCCGTTCAGCTGGAGAGGCTAACATGCTATCGGGCGGACCGCGCGCTAGCTGACGGAGGTAAGAGACTCTGTGCTTACATCAGCGATGCTTGGTGTCGGAACGTTGTTGTGGTCTGTAAACACTGCTCACCGGTAGTGGAACTGATGATTATCAAATGCCGTCCGTTCTATCTACCGAGAGATTTCTCCGCCGTGCTGATCGCTGCTGTTTACATCCCTCCGACCTCCAACAACAGCGTGAGGAGTGAAGCACTGAATGAACTGTACCAGTACATCAGTGAGCAGCAGACAGCACACCCAGATGCTTTTCTCATTCTGGCTGGAGATTTCAACCATGCAGACCCAAAGAGTGTGTTTTCTGGACTTTTTAAACACATAGACTTTCCAACCAGGGGAAACAACACTTTGGACCAGGTCTTTACTACAAAAAGAGGGGCTTACAGAGCCTCCCCCCTCCCCCACCTCGGAGCGTCTGACCACCTAACCATTATGCTAATGCCAGCTTACAGACCACTGGTTAAAGTCTCCAAACCAGTTCTGAAGCAGGTACGAGTGTGGCCAGAGGGTTCCTCAGAGGCACTTCAGGACTGTTTCAGCACAACAGACTGGAACATGTTTAGAGAGGCTGCCACCCACAACAACTCCACGGACATTCAGGAGTACACAGAAACTGTCTCTGCCTACATCACCAAGTGCATTGATGATGTAACCGACCCCAAGACCATCACTGTTCGGGCTAATCAGAAGCCATGGCTGACAGGAGAGGTCCACAAGCTCCTGAAGGCTAGAAATGCAGCCTTCACAGCTGGAGACCAGGCAGGCCTGAGGACAGCCAGGGCCAACCTGTCCCGCGGCATCAGGAAAGCTAAGAGGCAGTACTCCAAGAAGATATCCCAACGCTTCAGCGACAGCAGAGACACACGGAACCTGTGGCAAGGGATTCAGTCTATCACAGGCTACAAACCCCATCCACAGACCTGCAACAGCGACACATCTCTGCTGAACGACCTGAATGGATTCTTCGCAAGGTTCGAGCCACTCAACAACACACCCGCCCAGAAATCCATCCCTCCTCCTGGTGACCAGGTGCTAACGCTCTCCCAAGACAGTGTGAGGAGAGCATTCAGCAGGATCAATGCTCGAAAATCTCCTGGACCTGACAACATTCCTGGTCGTGTGCTGAAGGATTGTGCCTGGGAACTCGCAGAGGTTTATACGGACATCTACAACACCTCTCTGAGTCAGGCGGTGGTTCCCACATGCTTCAAAGCCACCACCATCATCCCTGTCCCTAAGAAGGCATCGCCATCCTGTCTCAACGACTATCGTCCGGTTGCACTCACCCCCATCCTCATGAAGTGCTTCGAACGACTAGTCATGCACCATATCAAGTCTTCACTCCCCTCCTCCCTGGACCCCTACCAGTTTGCATATCGGTCAAATCGCTCGACCGATGATGCCATCTCCACTGTTCTCCACTCAGCCCTCACACACCTGGACAAGAAAGACACCTACGTCAGAATGCTGTTTGTTGACTTCAGTTCAGCATTCAACACAATCATCCCCCAACAGCTCATACACAAACTGGACAGTCTGGGGCTGAGCACTTCCCTGTGCAACTGGCTGTTGGACTTCCTGACTGGTAGACCACAGGCAGTGCGGGTTGGCAGCAACACATCCAGCATCACCACACTGAACACAGGGGCTCCCCAAGGATGTGTACTGAGCCCACTCCTGTTCACTCTGCTGACCCACGACTGCACACCAGAACACACCTCCAACCTCTTCGTCAAGTTTGCGGATGACACGACGGTGGTGGGTCTCATCAGCAACAACGATGAGTCACACTACAGGAGCGAGGTGAGCCGCCTGGCCTCCTGGTGCAAACACAACAATCTCTCTCTGAACACAGAGAAGACTAAGGAGATTGTTGTGGACTTCAGGAGAACTCACACACAGCACACTCCTCTGTCCATCAACGGAACTGCTGTGGAGAGGGTGAGCAGCACCAAGTTCCTGGGTGTGCACGTCACAGAGGACCTCTCCTGGAGCACCAACTCAGCATCACTGGCCAGGAAGGCAAACCAGCGTCTCTACTTTCTCCGCAAGCTGAGAAGAGCTGGAGCCCCCACCCCCATCATGACCACTTTCTACAGAGGGGCCATCGAGAGCATCCTGACCAGCTGTTTCACCGTGTGGTACGGGGCCTGCACAGCATCCTGCCGCAGGACCCTCCAGCGCATCGTGAGAGCAGCTGAGAAGATCGTTGGCACCTCTCTCCCCTCCCTTCAGGACCTGTACAGCTCCCGCCTCACACGGAAAGCCCTCCGTCTGGCAGGAGATCCCTCCCACCCACTACACAGCTTCTTCATCCTGCTGCCATCAGGGAGAAGACTGCAGAGTCTCGGGTCTAGGACCAGCAGACTGCGAGACAGCCCCATCCATCAGGCTGTGAGGATGCTGAACTCTCTTCCTGCTCTACCCCCCATCCCAATCCTGCCCACAGCACACACACTCTCATCATCCTGACCCCACATCCTCCCACCAACACAGTACTGAAACTCTGCACTAGAACACACACAGTACTGTAACTTTTGTAAAAGGACCTGCACTACACACCCAATACCTGCACTACTGTTACGCTGCACTGTCATACACACTTTAATTCCCCAAGAACTGGGAACTTTAAGAACTTTACCAGCCTTAGGCTAGATAAAACATTGCACTACTGTTATACGGGTTCTATTTATATTGTCACTTGATCTTAATCACCATTAATATTGCACTATTATCTTCTGTCTCACAAATGTCTATTGTCTTTTTGTTGTATTGTACATATAGTGTCTCCCACTCATTTAGATTTAGATTATATATTTATTTCTTTTTATTTCTATTTATATATCTATTTCACCCCCACCACTACTGCACCTTGTTCTGTCTCATGTATGTCTGTGTCCCTGCTGCTGTATTGTACACATAGTGTCTCCCCCTTTTCTTTATTTTTCTTTATTATCCATTATCTGTACTTGCTGTAAAATTGGGAAGGAGAGTAACGTAATTTCAATTCTATGTATGTCCTGTACATATGCAGTATTGACAATAAAACTACTTGACTTGACTTTCTTTCTTATTGACTCATTTTTTATTGTTTTTCTTTCATCCTTTCCTTTTTCTGTTCATCTGTTTCGTTCTTCTGCTTCTCCATTTCATTTTTCTTGTCTGTTTTCTTCTAAGTCTTTTCTCTCTTCTTTAGTCTTTTTCTTTCTGTGTGTGTGTGTTTGGTTCTTTCTCTCTCACACACTCCTGGCTTGGTATGATGAATGAGCAGTCAGTTGTAGTGCAGTAGAGAACAGTATGTTTGACTTTAATGAGCTAGTCTCTCACTATTGATCAGGGTGATCAATACAGGAGTGTGATCAGCTTATTGTGTCTCAAAGAATGATCTTCACTCCGTTTCTTCCTCTATGATTCAGTCTCTTAAACAGTCTTTATTTTATCATTAGCCTTAATTTTAAAAATATGATTATATAAGACATTTTGGCCTTTTGTGGATGCTCCTTTTGTAACAAATTAAGATAACAATCACCTGTTCACATCAAATTTTTATTATCATTTAGAACTTATTACTAGGAGTAAATTGCTTCCATCCCAGGTATTTTTTTAAATATATTGCGGTCCTGAGATGCAGAAATAGATGTATATTAATAAATAAAATACAGTTGGCCAGATGAAAAGTGCAATCTTATAAAATGTAAAATAAATGTAACAAACACTGCAGCTTATTTTTTTGGGATCTTTCTGTTTATGTTGTAATCCACTGTTTGTCCCACTTACTCTCACTCACTCTCTTTTTTGTGTCATACTTTTAGTCTTTTTGTTACTTCTATTTCTCTCTCTTTCTCTCTCTCTCTCTCTCTCTCTCTCTCTCTCTCTCTCTTTTTCTCTCTCTCTCATGCTTGCTCGCTCTCTGTTAATGATTGTTACTCTGTGTAATTTCGGAATTAGCTGACAGGTCTTTTTAGGATGCTCTATTAATGGATCAGTAATTGAGGACAATATTCCTCTCCTGAATGTCGCAGAACATTTTAACTATTTCCCTCCACTCCCTCTACTGTGTCTCTCAGTGTGTGTGTGTGTGCTTGTGCTGATAGGGCTCTTCATAAGGAGAAGTAATGGGGTAATTCCATAATTCCATCACGAGAGGACAGTGGAAATGGGTTTTGAAAGTCAGTTTCTAATAAAAACATTGGGGGGAAAACTGTCCTGACCTCTGTGTGAAATGAGTTTAAGGAAATAAGGGGAATGGGAATGTGTGTGAATGGGTGGAAATGATAAAATGATTCATGGTTTTGAATCTATGTTCGAGACAGGTAGAAAAATGTGCTGGAGAAATAACAAGGAGTAGCATTCTCTCAGTCTCTCTCTCTCACTCTCGCTCCCCCTCTCACTCTCTGCGTGATTGATTTCTGAACTGATACAGACCCGGGGGGAAGGAAAACTGAAGGACAAATTGTTTGTTTTATTCAGGGCAGTCCGACAGCAGCACACAGACATATGAGCGCTGTTTATCAAACAGGTAACCCTGAATACAGAGAGAAAAAAAGGAAACAGGTAGGCAGGATGTTCAACACCAACTGACCTCCCAGTCAGTTCTGAGGAACAGTTTGTGAGGGAACTCTTGGCTCGGTTGTTTTCTGTTGATGTACTTTGTTGCTCTTTTAGACATAAGGGGTGGGTGATATGGCCCTAAAATAAAATCAAGATTTGGGGTGAAATGATTAATCGAGTAAATCAAGTTACTCGATTCAAAAAATTGATTCAAAAATAATTTTCTGTGCCTCGAGTAATCATTTGTTTAATTTAAAAACTCAGGGCTCTAAATTTTGCGGTGATTTTTATGTGACAATGCGCTTAGCGTTACGTCACCCGTGCACAGAAAGCAGGTGGATGCGGCAAAGGAGTTTTTTTTTTTTTGAGAAGCGGGAATAGAGCGACAACTCAAGAGAAAAGGGCAATAATAATAGAGCATCTTAGGCTGGACAGCGTGCATCATTTCACAAGTCTTGATGTACTTTGGAGAACATCCCCTGTCCAAGGAGGAGAATCCACCTCCACTGTTCAGAAGCTAAGATGCTCAACATAGAGCAAACGTTTATGCCTTTTTCACTGATTATTGCCCTATAGTTTTGATACTTACAAGAAATCCTTTTTGGGTATTTTTGCACTAACAATATTCTTGGCAATATGACAAAACATTTGATTTATTCAAATTAATTTCAAGAATATACTACTGCAACTAAATTTTTTTGTAGTCTAAATAATATAAATAAAGAGTTTTATACATGCAGTGAAAACAAATAATTTATAGTTTATATTTTGTAAACAGAAGTTCTTACATATTTGCTTAGTTAAATCCAGGTGGTGCTTTTTTTGGCCAGGCATGTAACATATGTACCAGTATATGTACAGACCCTATAAAGCAGGGGTGTCCAAACTACGGCCCGCGGGCCATTTGCGGCCCGCGAGGTATTTTAGAAATAGAATGAAAGTTGGCCCGCTGTTAAGCAGGTTTTTATAATGTGATATTCACAGTTTGAACACTAGGTGTCAGAAACGGGGCCAAAGAGTGTAAAAGCGGAGAGGGTGCGCATTTTTAGCGCAGAAAAACGGGGCCAAAGAGTCTAAAAGCGGAGAGGGTGCGCATTTCTAGCGCAGAAAAAACGGGGCCAAAGAGTCTAAAAGCGGAGAGGGTGCGCATTTCTAGCGCAGAAAAACGGGCCAAAGAGTCTAAAAGTGGAGAGGGTGCGCATTTCTAGCGCAGAAAAACGGGCCAAAGAGTCTAAAAGCGGAGAGGGTGCGCATTTCTAGCGCAAAAAAACGGGGCCAAAGAGTCTAAAAGCGGAGAGGGTGCGCATTTCTAGCGCAAAAAAAATGGGGCCAAAGAGTCTAAAAGCGGAGAGGGTGCGCAATTCTAGCGCAGAAAAACGGGGCACAAGAGTCTAAAAGCGAAGAGGGTGCGCATTTCTAGCGCAGAAAAACGGGGCAAAAGAGTCTAAAAGCGGAGAGTGCGCTTGTTTGGACACCCCTGCTATAAAGGGTCAGTGAATTTTACCGTAGTCTTGACATTCACTCCATGACTGAAGATTTTGAGTCACATGCGCGTTCCATACCTTGTCTTGACCTTACGTGAGAGAATGTCCTCACAGGACTGGGAGAGTGGACAGCTGGAGTCTGAAGGAAGAGGGCCAAGTTTGGATAACCTCAGGCAGGGCTTCAGTCATCATCAAGGTCATGCAGATAAATGAGTGGACCAGGCTGCAGTGCTTTAAACACACAGCTAATTATGTCTTGAGCTTCTGAGTGCTACTGTTCTGAGCACAGTCAGAGTAATGTTAAAGGATAAAAGTAGCCTACTCTGCATTAGACTGTGTGTAATGTAGCCCATTATCTACGTTATCTACAGGGGTTTGATACCCCTGGTCTACAAGACACAAGCATCATAGTAGGCCTGGCACGATAATTCCATTATCAACTTGCTAGATTTAATATTGCCTGTTGTGTTATTGTCAAAGAGCAGGTATGTCAATATAGTTAAATGCTTTTTTTTTGTTTTTTGTCATAGTTAAAATGTGTCTGTACAGATCTGAAAAAAAGATATGAGACCACTTAAAAATGATGAGATTCTTTGGTTTTACCAAATTGAAAACCTCTGGAATATAATCAAGCGGAAGATGGATGATCACAAGCCATCAAACCAAACTGAACTGCTTGATTTTTTTTTGGCATCAGGAGTGGCATAAAGTAATCCAAAAGCAGTGTGTAAGACTGGTGGAGGAGAACATGACAAGATGCATGAAAACTGTGATTAAAAAAACAGAGTTATTCCACCAAATATTGATTTCCGAATTCTTTAAACTTTATAATACAATCTTTTTTTTCTTTGCATTATTTGAGGTCTAAAAGCTCTGCATCTTTTTCCAGCCATTATTTTATCTCTCATTTTCTGCAAAATAAGTGCTCTAAATGACAATACTTTTATTTGGCATTTGGGAGAAATGTTGTCCGTTGTTTATAGAATAAAACAGCAATGTTCATTTTACTCAAACATATAGCTATAAATGGCTAAATCTAAAAAAGTTTCAGTGATGGGTTTCAATGATAATTATACACCAATTTAAAGGGCTGTTTGGATGTTTTAGTGTGAAAATTGCTCCAGTTTAAAAAGTTGAAGATGAGCAGCGGAGACTAAAAAAATTAAATTCCAATGATAAGATAATGTACAGTTCAGTATTTAGCTAAGTCATGCAGCTTTATTATACCTCATTCAATTTGTACATAAGCACAGTTGTATATCTGAGACATTTCTCTCTGTAGCTTTTTAAATAAACCCCAATTAGTCAGAATTTCTATGTTGTTAATGAGGTTGTTCTGTGCATTATTGTAAATGATTTGGGTTGCAAGTTATGAGAGTGAAGTTGTTCTTTAATTCCTCCTTTTGTGTGAGGCATTACTTTCCGTAGACGAGTGTTTAAGTCCCTTTTTTATTCCTGTTCCTGTTATTGTATCTCAGCTTGGAGGTCAGATGTCAGAGCGCTGAGGTTAAAGCCTCTCCTCATGGGCCCATCAGTGGCAGCTTAGTGGATGCACGTATGGAACCCATAACCCTGTGATCAATATCCCAGTGCTCTAACCACTGAGCTGTACTGCTCCTCTAGATTTGCAGGGTTTTGAAAGTTCAGCACTTTAATCCACAGTATTTTGTAGAGAATTTAGTGTTTAATTTACTCCAATAAGGAATGCACTGATGTAGGAATTGTGCCTCAATGCTGATATCTAATATCTTTACTTACATACAGATGCATCAAATGGACATTGGGTATTGGGGCATTCATTGTTTAGCTCGTTTTTAATGACAACTATTTGTTTTGACCTAACATCAGAGAAGGAGTATTGATTGGACTTTTCTAGAGCATCAAGTTTCATTTCAAATTCGGATATCTTCTGTCTGCGCCATTTCTGCCGCCACGAGGCATAAGCAATAGAATTATCTCTAATGAATCCTTTCAGCACTCCCCACAAAACTCTTGGATCGTCCACTGAGCCCTGGTTAAAATGAAGGAATTCTGACAACTTACTCCTAAATTGAGAGCAAAAATCCTCATCATATAACAAATTTGTATTAAAGCGCCATCTAGCCGCTCGACCATGAAATGTAGGAATACGTAGCCTAGCAAAAACACTATTATGATCAGAGAGAGACATTGGCCAGATACATATAGTACTAATCTCTGAGACGAGGGTGCTGGATATGAACAAAAAATCGATTCTAGAATAGGATTTGTGTCTTGCAGAAAAAAACGTATATTGCCTAGCAGTCGAATTAAAATGTCGCCAGCAATCGAGCAGAGATAGAGTGGATATACAATGCTTAAGTTCTAAACTAGAAGCTAACTGATTATGAGAGAGGTCACTCCTTGATCTATCTAAATGATAATCAATCACTGCATTCATGTCAGCTCCCACCACAAGCTCAAAGTCAACTAGGTTATTTAGAAAATTTAACAGAAAAGGAAAAAAACTGGGATCTCTAGGAGTGGGAGCATAAACTGATACAAAGGCTATTTTCCGGTTTCCCACCATTGTAGTTATATATGTAATTCTCCCATCTTCATCACTTCCCTGGTTTAAAATCGTAATCTGTAAGTTCCTCCTTAAATAAGAACCCCCTTTGTTGAATTATTAGCCGATGCATAAGCAGCAACTCTAAAGAATTTATTATTGCATTTAGAAATATCAGCAGCTCTTAAATGAGATTCCTGGATCAGACCAATGTCAATTTGCTTTCTTTGAAGTAGATCTAAAAAACTAGCTCGTTTAAGAGGCTCATTTAGACCATTAATGTTCCAGCTCAAAATATTCAAAGCCATAAATACTGAAAAGACAGATCCTTAATAAATGACCTCCATAAGACACAAACAAGGCTTAATATCAAACAATTACAGAAGTACTGCCCAACTACACACCTTTCAGGAACATTAAGATCAACACAACCCATATCCCCCTGAGAACACGAACAGAATAGGACTGGGTATCGAACAGACCCACGTCCACAACCCCCTCCCCAACTTAAGGTCCGTGGCAGCGACATTGACCTAGCTAGCCGCCAGGTTGGTTCAACACGACCATCCCTCTTAATGTCTCAAATATAAACAGAAGGAGTGAGTCCCATCTATAAAAGTAAAGAGCTCATATAAAAAGAGAAACCAAAATAACTATCGGTAACATATCAGCGCACACAGTTGTTGATAACTGGGTACCAGCCTGATTCAAGAAGAGGCAGGGGCAGCCGGCAGGAATCGCTGGGCTTCCTCAGGAGTCTGCAATAAATGCGATTCTCCGTTTTGAATCACCTTCAGAACTGCTGGGTAAAGGAGGAAAGACTGAATTTCTGCCTCCCTCAGAGCCTTCCTCACTGTGGTGAAAGCGCTGCATTTCTTGGCCGTCGCCGGAGAGAAATCCGGGAAAAAACTCAGATGCGCGCCGTTCCAGGTCGGACGACCCGCGCTCCTACTTTCTTTAAGTATGAGGTCTCGGTCGTTGTACCTGAGCAGGCGGAATATGAAGGCGCGGGGTCTTCCGCGATCCATCGAGACCCTGGAGTAGATACGGTGGGCACGCTCAACTTCAAACTCCCGGCCGGACAACCCTGGTAGCCAGACCTGGAGATGTTTTTTGACAAAGCCGATAGGGTCGTCCTTCTCCGCTCCCTCCGGTAGACCGAGAATGCGCAGGTTGTTCCGGCGGCTCCGGCCCTGCAGATCAACCACCATCCGTTCGAGGGTGACTAGACGGTCAGAGTGCTCTAACAGAAGTTTCTTCTGCTCTCTTTGCTCGCCCACGAGGTAGTCTAACTTTGAACACAAGTAGTCATGTGCGTAGAGAATTCTTCCCGCATAGCAGAAAACTCCGCCATTATCGTCTGCTCCAGCCGCACGAGGGGATCCGCCATGTTGTACTGAGGCGATGGTGAGTTAGATTTCACCTTCTTTTTTGTCGGCGATGAATTCGGGGAAAAAGGCAGCTGTTTTCTGCTCAAAGACATCATTAGCTCTGCTGGTGGCTTAAACACGGCAACAAAATCAGGATCCAACTCGATAAATCATAAAAATGAGGGATGTCGCACCTAGAGCTCTAGCTAGCTACGACCGAGTCCATGTACGTCGTCATGTGACTCTCCGACAGCACATTGAGTGGTAATGATTGTGACCGGTAGCATCTGGCTACAACTGTCCATGCGACCAGACAAGCAACTGTGGCCAAAATCACATCCACATTTAAAGCAAATGACCTCATAAACACATATCCCACATGTCATTTCAGCATTCTTAAGCTTAAAGAGACATGGCACAAGTCAGTGGCTTTCTTAATGGAGCAGTTTGTTGCTCTGTGTTTTGCTCTCAGGACTCTGCACTGTAGTTTAGGGAACACCCTCCAGTCACCCAGAAGGTTGGAGGTCAGGTTTAACCAACAGCTGCTTTCCTGTAACATAATGTGCTGATTACAGTGCTGGGCTGTAAGCTAAGCCTAATGTAGGACATTCTCAGCAGCCACAGCCAGTCAGGAATCCTAATGCGTCTTCGTGGAGCTGGTCAGAGAGCCAGCACTGCTCAGGTTGTTTGTAAGGCTGTTGAGAGTTGTTGAGTCGCAGTGAATGAGCGGGACGCTTTTGGGAGAAAAGTGACCTCCCCGCCTCTCCCAGCTCCGTGCTCTCCACATGACTCTCCGTTCCACAAAAAGAAATGCTGTTGCACGGTTGTCACTGTCAGAATGGCTCCCGCGTGGTTGCCATGCAGAACGTGTGGTTTCCACAGTGCTGGTGCAAGAGTTTGCAGGAACATCATTTGTTAGTGTCTGTTCTAATGTGGAGCATGGAGGAGCTGCAGGGCCTGTTCCCGACCCTCGGAGTCTCTCCGGCCCCCCTGCGCTCTTAACTAAAAAAGCTGGCCCCTTACATAGAGCCACTGAATAACCCACTGCACCTCTACTGCTATTGTTCAACCTTCACCATCCTGCACGCTGCTATTAAACATGCTTTTACTCCAAGGACTTTCAACAGCGTTTCACAATGGTCTCTTTTCTGCTCTGCTTTGTTGCAGCACAGAGATGTTTGACTGGAATTGTGCTGTAGGACTGAAATATTACATGGTCCAATTGCTGTTCCCTGCCTAAATCATGATTCAGTATCAGAATTGACTTAGAATGATTAAGTACTTGGATGTATGGTTGTTAAGATGATGGTTGTTTTGTTAGATGGTTGTTTTTGAGGTTTGGATGGTGGCTTGGCTGGTAGGTTGGATGAATGTATGGCTAGGGCTGGGTATTGTTTTATTATTTTTAATAACGATACTGGTACTGTACCTTGTATTCGGTACCGATACCGAAACGGTACTTTTTTTCAATACCTTTTTCTAAATTGCAAACAAAAAATACAAACGGCAATAATTATTCTCACACAACGGATTTATTTAACAGCATGACATGAGAAATCTCATTCTCATACAGTCATCATGAGAGGCGACCATATTTTTGGATCTTGTTGGAACAAACAAGCAGTGAGCATAATTGTGGCCCTATATTAAGAACAAATACGAACACCATTACTTTAGCTGCAACGACAAATCTTTTTTTCCGAAGCAAATTACTGGATGCATTTAAATTTTATAAGTTCTTTTTAAGGGATATCAGGAAGGCGAGACGGCACGAGTGAGCTAGAGCAAGCGAGTGGTTGAGAGACAAAGCAAGGGAAAGAGGACAAACAGCACAAATGAGAGCGAGAGAGAGACAGTATGTGCTCGCTCTCATCTTGTCTCATCTTGTGTGCGCTAGGGTGCTGTGGCGGTTGCTCTTCACGTTTGACACATATATGCGCATTTCGTGCAATCATGTATCGAAAACTGGCATCACTTTTTTTTTTTTTTTTTTTTTAGACATTTCGGTACTCGGTAGTACAGAGACATTTCGGTCAGTGCATTTTTGGTATTAAATTTTGTTACCCAACCCTCTGTATGGCTGTTTTTTGTTTTAGACCAGTTGGTTGGCCGATTGTATGGCTGATTGGTGGGTTAGCTGGTTGGATGGATGGTTGATTGGATCGTTTAATGTTGGGTTGGTTGGTTGAAAGGTTGGGTGGCTGGTATTTATACTTCCTTCAGGATTTGTTGTGCTTACTATAGAGGGAACAGAGCCGATTCATTATCTGTATTGACCCTATATTGACATAATTAACTTATTGGATATCAGACCGCCATGGTCGATCCACATGCTGATCCATTTTATAGTTCCACATCTTACACCTGTAACAGCTTTAGTCTCAGAGTGTGCGAAGAGCATTAGCTGATGGTTTGGATAAAATTGCATCTGTATGAAGATATTTTAGTGTAGAAATGCTGAAGAGCAGCACATGCTACTTGTAATGTAAATAAAGCCAGCATGCTGATGGGTGGGAGGACAACTGCTTCATTAAGTTTAATCCATTTAGTCAGTTAAGCACCTGCAGAGGTTTCATGTAAAAATGCGTCTGGACGTTTCCAGCAAGCCTGCATGCTCCATTTTTGGGTCTGTAACATAATAACTAGTAACATTTTAGCTGTTGATTTGTTTGGAGATATTTTAACATGTAAATACAGACAGCCCAAAGTCTACAGGATTATGGAGAAGCTGCTAAATTTATATTAATTTACATTTATTATCAAGTACTAATCATGCCTTTTGTAGCCTTTCGGGGCATTTAGTGTCCCTCACAAATAAATTGCTGTGGAACGCCAGTGTACTGTGTGGTCTGTTTCAGCCTTATGATGTAACCTTAAGCAGAACACCAACAATAATAGTGATATTAAAAATATTTCTATGCAAAAATCTCTTGTATTGGAATGTGTATAGCTATTGGCAAATGTATATCGGAATCAGATCAAAATTTTAAAAATGTGGATCGGTCCATCACTACCGTTTACCAGTGTAAATGCTAAAGTGTGTGTTCAAACAATTGTGTGAAATGTAGCTAAAGATTCTTCTCACTATTATTTACTCTCTCTATTGAGTCAAAAGACACATGGAGGTATGTGGATGGAATTCTAGCTACTGTTTATTTACACTATAGGTTATCTTTATAGTTCTACAGCTGTTCTGCCGGCGAGTTTAAAATAGGTGTTTGGAAAGTGACGTGATGATTCTGAGAAAAGACGACTGACTAAGACCTCCCACCACCAAACACTGTTCCTTATCTCTGACACACAAATCACACATTAATCACATATAAACCTGAGCTGGAACAGTATTAGGACCTTTATCTTTCCTGATGAAAAGATTATTTCTGCTGCGTTTGGTAGCTGGGGTTCCACTCTGTGCTTTAAGCTGGACTGAGTTAAAGACCATCGCTGAGCTCCTTGCTGAGCTAATGTTACCCAGCTCGTTTCAGCTGCTGCGTACAGTTCGGCTTCATCCTGTTCTGTCTAAAGTTACAATGATGAATGGGACGGTTCGTCGGAGCAGACGTTAATGTAACAAATTCACCTGTAAAGTTTGATGGATGGTAATCTTTTTTTGTGTCTGCAATTCTGCAATTTCCATAATTAAACTGTCACATGTTAAATATTAGTCGTGGTATAATAGAAGCGCAGACAGTGTGATGGATAAGAGATAGAGGAGCTAAAGCCGCTGAGTGAAGGCAGAAAGGATAGCTGAATTATAATGATGTTTGACTTGCCGCTCTGTATGGGCCAGTTTTTTTTTCTGAAAACAGGTTAGGGCTAGTCTTGAATTAAATTACACTGTTGGTGGTGATTTTATCACAGACGTTTCTTTTGCAGCTTAGGGCCAGGCTTAAGCTACGTCAAACAGCACTTTGTCCGGGTCATCAATTAGAATATGATCAAAATGCCTAATTCAAATGAATGAATGAATGAATGAATGATTCATTACGAAGCATCAGGTGATGTCTGCTGCTGCAGTAAACATGTGGATCACCAGACACTGTGGCCTTTGACTGGACTTGACTTAGTGGATTGTTTTCTGGCTAGACCGTGCTTGTCCTGATTTCCTGCCAGCTCAGCTGCTTTGTTTTGGAATTCACTGTTTTGGAACTGACTGAAGATTTCAGTAACACAGTCTTGGGAAAAGGAAGTGACAATGATTTCAGATATATTTTAGGGTGTTTTACTAGGGCTGGGTATTGGCAAGAATTTAACAATACAATACATATCACAATACAATGCTTTCAATTCAGTATTGTTAGCTCTGGTCCGAATCAGTTAATGAGTTTTAAACTTTGAGAGTTTGCCCTTGAGTTTTTTTTCTTGTCTAAAAAAAAAAGTGCATCACAATGCATCACAACAAACCATATGAACATGTTCTTTCTGCTTATTGTTTAGAGCTGTCTGGGATGGTAGTAGAAAGTAAATACAGGAAGAAGGTCCTGTGTTCTGGGATCGTGTATATTTCAGTACAGTTTAACAACTACAGAAATAGGCATTTGTTAACAACGATAGTTAAGTTAGCTGGACAATAGATCAGGTAACACAGGCTATGAGAGCCATTTAGCTCAAACTCATGGAGTACAGCTGGAAGTTGCGTCAGACTGAGGTAAGATCACATGCTTGTTTTGTTTGGGACCAGACGGAGACAGCTTACTTGTACGGGTCTCAGTGCAGTTGGGTTGGTTAGCACCCAAGTATGATTTCTGTATTCCCACCTGCCCAAACAATTCGCACCAAGGGTGAAAACGGACCAGAATCCGGTTTAAACAGCCTAAAATTGCAGGTTTAGAAACACTTATAAAAAAGTTGATCAGCTGATCACTGATACAGATGATGGATGGGGCCAGATGCCACATAACTGTTTCCAGGCAAATTTTGTAATTCATCATCAAGGAGGGCTTTTTTATGTACTGTGTATTTATTGTCTTTCAATATTAAATATTTCTTACTTATTAGAGTCAACTCTCAAAAATGATCTAATCAGCTTTCAGGATCATCTGAAGAGAAATATTGTCCAATCTCTGATTGAATATTTTAGTAGAACATCAATAGAGACACGTGGGTTGCTAATCAGCTAATCAGTTCACAGCCCCCTGCCTTGAGAATCAGTTGCCTGTAAGGTTATAATACCCTTTCGGCTATTTCAGATATTTCTAGGGATCATTCAAGGCTGCCGTGGGCTGACCGTATTTAAAATTCCACTCTCAAAAGCTCCAGACAGATTGATTCTCTGAAAGCTTTATAAGAAGACTGATCTAGATCCACTGCTTAATGCATTAGCTTTATATCCCTACAGAAGAGATGGAAAGCAATTACACTGCCCCACTTTCTCATATCCCATCAAAAAGCTCTGTGAAATCTATGCAAATTCTCCCCGTGAATCCCTCCCTAACCTGCGACGAACAGGCCTGGCAACCCACTGAAAAACAGTCACAGTCAAGATGTGATATTTTATTTTTTTTCTGTATTGTTTTTTTGGGAACTCTTATCTGTGAGATTTTGTCCTTGTTGGTGTGTTTGTCTGAGGGAAGTGCTAGCGAGGTGTGTGTGTGTGTGTGTGTGTGTTCTCTGTTTAGAGCTAATCTGACTTTGATATGCAGCCACACGCTCAACGTTTCCTCTCCTCCTCAAAGACACAGACTAAAGGGATCTCTCTGTGTGTGTGTGTGCCTTTCTGTGCCTTGTTTTTTGATACTGTCTTTCACACACCTACATTTTTTCTTCTTCTTGTGTTTACATGGGTTCCTGACCTCATGCTGAGGGTCTTTGAAAAGCCTACTGGAAGTATAACTAACTCTTCTCAGATCATGTATAAATATATAAACAAATATATAAATATAGGAAGGTTGTCTTCCATATGTCTGTTCCCAAATTAGCAGTGAAAGTTGGAGGTAAAAAATCTCATAATAATATTAGTTTTATCTTTGTTGTTGTCCTCCTGATTACATAAAGTTACTTTAAAAAAAAAACTACAGTACCATATTTTTCGCACTATAAGGCGCATCGGATTATAAGGCGCATTTTATGCGACACAAGTAACTACTAATTAGTAGTAGGAACAGGCGTGACGCCATGTTTTTCATTCTAAATTCAGCACTGAGGAACCCTGAGTGTTCCAGTAAGCCAGGGTGATATTAGCTAGCTGTTCTTTCCACATAACTTTTAACACGGGTAACATACAGGCTACAGTACGACATACTCACCTTTGAACAGTAAAAGAGCTAGCCCTGTGATTAGCGGATAATGCTAATAATGCTCCAGCAGTTCTAACCAGGGTTAGCAGCAGGCTACAGGCTGATGAATACTTCATGCAGTTTGCAGCTAATGCTAGTACTGCTGGAGAGCTAAACTGAAACTCTTGTATAATGCTGTACTTCAGCAGAGTGGCCTTACTGCCTTACAACCTGGCTGGTTAAATGTATACATATAGCGCACCAGATTAAAGGCGCACTGTTGACTTTTGGGAAAATTCAAGAAATTCAAATGCGCCTAATAGTGCAAAAAATATGGTAAATACATTGCCATGCCTGAAGAAATGGAATTAAATCATGTAAATTAAGGCCTGCAGCTTTAAGTTTAACAACTTTGTCATTATTCCTGTCTGATACGATGGTCATTTTTTTTCCTTGTTAGACATGTGCTGCAGTTCTCCTTAAGGACTATCCTCACACTGGAAATGCTGTCCTTCAGGCTAAACCAGGTGAAGCAAGAAGGAAGGTGTGTTCTTATGTGAAAATCAACTCAGAATTGCTGAGTTAGCAGAATAAGCATGCTGGAGTTTTGCAAGCTCAGTGTTTACAGATACACATGGGAACATGATCGCTTATATGGGTATTATTCATGCATGCCCAAATGTGGGCAACTGCTGCTATTCCACACTGATACTTTACCTATCCTAAACTGGTGATTGAGGTTTGAAATGCCACATATATCTTAATTTATTTTAGGCATTTGACACGAATCACTTGAGACTAATTTGTTAAACTAATTGAATTCTAACGCCTGATGTCAACCAATATTAGTGTCTGTTTTAGAATACACTGTTTTACTGTGTGGTTAACATCCATCATATGAGGAAGCACAGTCAGCATGTCACTCAGTGAAGATTCTGTCTGTGCACTCTAGTGTCTACAGTTTCCTTAAGAGACTTCACTTTGTGTTGTCTTCCAGAATTGTTAGAGCATTTGGTAAAGTTTTTGAAAAAGACTGTGGGATGAGTTTTATAAATTGATTACAATAATTCCTTATTAAAAAAGAACATGTACAGTGGGCTGTTTGTGAATAAAAGAGACAGGACTTATCATGGTAATATTATTCCAGTATTACTGAAATAGCAGTGGCATTCCTGCTTGTATCCTAAAGCATTTAAAATGCGCTGCAGTTCATAATTTTTTTATATTTGATTTTTTTCCATGACTGGGTGTAAATGTAGATTTGGGACTTACTGTACTGTTAGGCGTATATATAAAAAAAACAGTACAGCTTTAAATTAAGTCTTTGATTAGTATCGGGTTTACTTTGTCCCACAAAATTACACAATATATGAAGGAATTGGACTTCATTAGCAGAAAAAGAATGTAGACAATAGACCTTAAAAAGAGATACGCCAACAACTTTGTCACTGCTTCCTTTACAAAACGTAATATTTTAACAGTAATGGACCATCAAAGAGATATATTTCAAATGTTATTGAAACCATTAGAGACATCAGGGCGGCACGGTGGCTTAGTGGTTAGCACGTTCGCCTCCCAGCGCTGGGGTCTCCCTATCTGGGTGGAGTTTCCATGTTCTCCCCGTGTCTGCGTGGGTTTCTTCCGGGGGCTCCGGTTTCCTCCCACATTCCAAAAAACATGGAGATCAGGTAAATTGGATATTCTAAATTGCCCCAAAAAATTGAATACTCTAAATTGATCTGGTGTGTATGTGTAAAAAGTGTGTGGTATGTATGTAAGTTGTGTGGGTGTAAATGTGTGGATGATTGTGCCCAGATATGGATTGGCACTCTGTCCTGGATAAATGCTGTAGTGCTCGATGCAGTCCTCCAGGTGGACGGTCGTTTCTGGTTGAGAGTACACTGTGCGCTATTGGCTGCCGCTTCTCACCGGTGTGTGGATGTAATGTGTTTGTGTGTAAAAACATGGAAATTGTAAAGCGTCCTTGGGTTTCTAGAAAGGCGCTATATAAGTTAAATTCAATTAGCCACAATTTCCTTCTTTCTCTAGTTAACAAATACATTAATTTCACGGTGCATTAATATTATCCTTCAAGCTTAATATATTTAAACAGGGCTACACTTACTGCTCTTGAAGCTATTTTCTACCTTGTATCCAGTCTTTTAGGGAGTTTTATCACTTGTGCTGAATAAATAATTCTGAACTCAGGACTGATTCTGGACTCATCTGGAGGACCAGAAAATCGTTCCTTCAAGCTGTGGATTGATAGCGCAATTCCATCAGTTTCTTTTCTGATTAAATAATTGCTGTTTGCTGCTGTTTATCTATTTTACTTAGAAAAAGACTCTGGGGAACAGCAGCAGGAGCTTCTTAGATAAAGTGAGGCTCTCATTTCTGTCCAGGCTGGACTGAACGTTTGGCTCCACAGGGCTGACCTACCATCACTCCAGTGCGTTAGCTTGTTATGCTAACTGGCTAGCATGCTGTGTCTAGAAACAGATCGGTTTCTTCGGCAGTGCTGTTCTACACAGTGCTATGCAGCACCTCTAGCGGTCTGGCAGTATCTGAAAAATGCACACCGTGTTTAAATTCCCATCCAGTACACTGGATGAACCGGTATGCCGCCCAGCACTCTGACATAGTGTAACTTTCTAAACACCACTGGGCAGCAATGTGGGGTTACGAAGTGCATGACCTTTCACCAGGAGGAGGGCTAACAAGGCATCAGCCATCCCTCTGTAGGATCTCATAGTGCTTATAAGCAGTTTACATGTAGTTACAGACCCAACACTTATTGAACAGGGATTCACCTCTAAACAGAGGCTTTTGACCGTAACCTTCAAAAAAGTCAGTGATTCACAAATAAAGGCTAGTGTCATGTAGTGTCCACCAGGTATTGAACATGACCATGTAAACACCCATGTAAGAATAATTGCTTCTTAAGGTAAACAAAAACTTTGAAAAGTTCATTACCTTTTCTATTTAGCCAGTGCTGTGTTTTGTTTATACTGCCAACATTGTCTTAGTTATCCTGCTAAATGGGAAAATACATCAAGTGTAACCTTAGTAATTGGCATTTTGATGACGTTGCCTTCAGGGGTCTAAACTAAATTTGGTGTAATTGGTCTATAAAACACAGTCCCTGTTTTTTTAAAGGAATTTTAGGTGATGTACTTTGTGATTGGAGTTACTACAGAAACATTCTCTTGCACATAGATGTGCTTTATTTATTTAGTATTTTGACAACTTGTTGACCTCAGGACATCCACATGAAATCTTTTGAAAAATGCTTCTTACTGTGTTTTGGGGAAGAAATAGTGCTTGCAGTTTATATTTTGGCAGGGTGTGTAAATCCTAATACAAACAGATATGTCAGTGTGATATAGATGTGATGTAATTTGCTCAAACACACTATACTTTTTTGCAGCCATTGTCTGGTTTATGTAAGTCAGTACGCTTTTATTTAATTTTAGTTACTTGTTCTCTGACATTGTCTTTTTTTGTGTGAGATATATCTCATATATGTTACAATCTGTTACTTACATTCCAAGAAATTTGCTTCCAAGTTTTAAGAGTAGATAGATGATTTAGCTTTATGGATTCTAGCTGTGGACCATGCTAACATTGCTTTATCAAGTAGCTGTGAAAGCCAATGTCAGATACTAAGATTATTTGGTTGAGAACCTCCTCTCTGCAATAAGCTTGTTTGCTAAAGTTATACAAGCAAGCCATACCTTTCGTTGCTTTTTTGTTAGATTCAAATTGGATTTTTTATTTAACAAAAATAATGCTGGATCTATAGGAATTTCTTGTTCTACCAGCGAAGACAGTATAGTAGTAACTAGGGCTACACGATATATCATCATTGTGATGTGCAATAGTCATGTTGCAATGTTTTGATTCTTGACACATGAAGTAGATACACAGTGCTGTCTCTGTGTCTGTGTGGTTGACAGGCTGCTGCTGCCTGAGAAGCACAAAGGGGAGCGCAAGGGGTAAACACAAGCTAATTACATGGCCTGTCTTCACTTACTCAGCTCTTGATCAGTCCAGACGCAAGACAGTGCATGGGTAGGGGTTGGGTTGGTGACTTCATGGGCCCTGCATTGTTTAATATTGCGATATATGTTGTTGAAAAAAAATAATTTTTGCAATGTAAAATTTTTCCAATATCGTGCAGCCCTACTAGTAACAATGTGCAAGAAGTCATGAACTTTCCTACATTATTTGACATTTTCTAAAAGCGTTTGATTTCATGCTGTCTCAAGTTTCTACCATACTAATGTCTCTCAATTTATTCTGACAAGTTTCCACAATTAGATCAGAGATTAATTAAATATATGTATATTTTTTCTATAGGTATATGGACCCCTGGGAATGAAGGACCATACTGGATCTACCTACACTGGTTCTGCCATTCAATCTGCTTCTGAGGTAATAGCAAGGAGGGACCAATTGGACAGCCGACAGGATCCTGCCCCAGTCAACCATCTTGCAAGAGCTTGGGGACCTGATCACTTACGAGACCTTCTCCATTAAAGCAGTGGATATCAGACATGGTGACATAGCAGCACTGTTGAATATGGAGGAGATACTAAAGGCTCTCGTTTCTCCTTTGATCACAATGGTTTTATACACAGACCGAAACTACAAGCGTAAATTGTGGGAGTGAATGTAATTTAACTGAGCTTAGACTTTTGTTTTCCTTGAAATCTTTTGCCCCCTTTTCTGCTCCCTTGTTTGTTTACTTGTTTTCGTTTGGGCGAATTGGTGGGGGTCAACCCCACGATGCTGGGTGCGTTTCATGTACGCCGTCTCCTTCGTCAGCTCACTCTCCAGACCAGCCTCCTCCTACTCTTCCTTCTGTGCATGCTCAGCGTCTTTGTCTCCGCCTACTTCCTCTATACTGTCAAGCGGGAACTGGAGCCTTCTACTGGAGGCGGGGCAGAAAACTGTGACGACGATGTTACCCCATCCAGGCTCCTCCCATTCCGGGAGAAAGTGGGTGGAGCTCCGGCAGCAGACGGAACCCGAACGGAACCAGTGGTTCTGGTGTTCGTGGAGAGCCAGTACTCTCAGCTCGGACAAGAGATTGTGGCGGTTCTGGAGTCGGCCCGGTTCCGGTACCAGACGGAGATATCACCCGGTAAGGGGGATATGCCAACATTAACGGATCGGGACCGAGGCCGCTTCGTTCTGATCGTCTATGAGAACATCCTGAAGTATGTCAACATGGACGCTTGGAACCGGGAGCTGCTGGATAAGTACTGCGTGGAGTACGGAGTGGGAATCATCGGGTTCTTTAAGGTGAGCTAATCCAACTTTCGTACCTCTTAATTTTTTCTTCCTTCCAACTTCTTCCTTCTTTCATTTTTCTTCCTCTCACTCCCTGCCTCTCTTTCTCTCTCTTTTCTCCTCCTAACCCATTTAGTTATGTCTTTCTCTTCACCTGCATGCTCTCTCTCTGCTCTTGTTCTCTCTCTCTGAAGACTTGGATGACTAATGTGATATCCTGCATTATTATAGTCTGACCTCACCATACGAAATGGATTTGGATCCTGCTAATTTATCACTTTCACAGTCCATTTTCACAGTAGCCGTTCTTCCTTGACAGTCTTAGTGTGAGAGGGTGGGAGGCACTGTGTTAGAGGGACCAGTTCCATTACACCCCGCTGTTTATTCTTAATAAAGGAAAAAAAAACTTTAGGAGCAGCAAACAGTACATGATTGTTTTTTAATTAGCAAGTTTCAGAATCCGAAAGACTTTTAAAAGTCTCCTGGGGGGGTTTGACCTTGTCACAGAGGGGGCTAGTCCCCCTTAAACCACTACAACACTACTGTCTCTCTCTTTGTCTCTGTCTCTCTGTTTTTGTCTACAGTAACAGTCAAAAGTCTGGACACACCTTGTATTAAGTAGTTTTTCATTATTTTAAAACATACTGCAGTGTGAATACTAAATTCATCCAAACTATGAAGAAAAACATATGAAATTATTTAGTATTAAAAAAAGTGGTACACAAACCAGAATATGTTTCAGAGTAGGCACCTCTTGCTTAAACAACAGCTTTGCAAATCCTGGCATTTATAGAGTCACCTGGAATGGGTTTAAGTTCACAGCTGTACAATGAAATTTGAAAGTATTTGCAGGTTTATTTGCAAATACTATCAAAAACATTATGATGAAACTGTTACCTCTTTTGCACAGGATCAGTTCATCAGAGTAAGAGCCCACCTAAATGCTTCACAGAGTATTTTGGTTTATTCAGTATTCATTTACAATGTAGAAAAACATTGAATGAGAAAGTGTATCCAAACCTTTTGACTGTATACTGTCACTTACTTCTCGCTCTTTCTGTCTGTGTTCTTGCTCTTTAACATTGTTTGTTCTCTTACTTTCTGTCTCTGTTATGATCTTTTTCTAGCTCTCTGTCTCTTAAGCTTGTTCTTTCTTTCTATCTCTTTACCTCTCACACTCTTGTTCTCGCTCTCTCTTGCTCTCTCATTTTAGTCATTAATGCACTCTCTCTTTCTCTTTGTATACAGGCAAATGAGAACAGTCTGCTGAGTGCCCAGCTGAAAGGCTTCCCGCTGTTCCTGCACTCAAACCTGGGTCTGAAGGACTGTACGGTCAACCCCAAATCACCTCTACTACACATCACCCGTGCACAGGAGGTCTGTTCTTCACACACATGTTGTCTAGAGAGCTGTTTTTGTATGTTTATAGTCTAACTAATTACACATTTACTTAGCTAATTAAATGAATAATCTCAGTAAAGAGCTTTATTTACATCAGAATGTTTGATGATCACCATCCTGCGTCATCCTAAACTCTCCAACTTCCAAAAATATTAGATGGTGCACCATTACACAGCTCATTACTCATCGTTGTAGTCCATGCCTGACATTTTAGGCCTGGTGCTAATACATTCATGTTGTTACCTGCTCCAGGGGTTCCTATTCTATTGGCAGTATTTTTCTATTTTTCCACAGCGACTGTAGTGTGCATTGGTAATGGTAAACAATGGGCAAACCTAAAGCTGCTTAATGCATTATTTAAAAGGGGGTTGCACAATCATAAACATATAGTGTGTGTTTGTCACAGTAAACACAAACGTTTTCATACTTTTTTTTTTTGTGTTGTACTTAAAGGACTGTATAGTCTATATAAGTGCTGGGCCATCCACCGGTTCAGCACTGCAGAGCACTGTGTAGAACAACACCGCCAAAAAAATCTGTTGCAAAGAAGCATACTGGCAGCAAAATCTCAAGACATTTAAGTCCTGGCACAGCTCGCTAGCTAATGCTAACAGTTAGCCGGTCTCGCACTGTCGTGCCTAGAGAGAAATGAGAACAGTATCTGAGGAGCTCCTGTTGCTGTTTCTCACTATGTGAGTGTTTTTATCTGTAAGGAAAACAACAGCAAACATCAACTATTTACTCAGAATAAGAGAGGAATTGAATTGTGCAGTCAATCCACGGCTTGAAAAAAAAAAATCCTCTTGTCCCCCAGATGAACCTAGAATTCAGCACAAGTGATAAAACTCCTTAAAATACTGGAAATGAGGTGCAAAAAAATCTTCAAGAGCAATAACTAAAATATAGCCCTGTTTAAATATATTAATACTGTAGCTTGAAGGATAATTTTAATGCACATTAAATTTAATTTATTTGTTAACTGGAGGAAATAAGGAATTGTGGGTGATTTTAATACTGTAATTCCTGTAATGGTTTCAATAATAACATAAGTTTAATATTAATTTTCAATGTGTCTTACTTGTGCAACAGAGCTTTTGAGAAATGTCTCTTTTGAATACTTAAACATTGAGTATTTTAGGTTTATGGAATTATTTAAAATATTTAGTTTTGTAAAGAAGTTGTGTTAAAGTTGTTAGCGCATCTCTTTTTAAGGTCTATTGTTCATATTATTGGACCCAATAGAAATCAAAGCCTTAATTTAAACCCTTAGTGTTTTATATTATATGTACTTCTAACAGTACAGCAAGTCACAAACCTATATAAATGTGAAACCGCCAGAATCTTGAAAAATACTATGAAACACATTTTTGGTAATACCGCCCAGCACTAGTCTATATTGATTTCTCTTTTTCCCTCTCTCTTTTAGGTAGTCCGAGGCCCTCTCCCTGGCGATGACTGGACAGTCTTCCAGTCTAACCACTCAACATACGAGCCTGTGCTACTGGCCAAGACCCAGTCAGCTGACAGCGTGGGGCTGCGTGCTGTTCTCCACACGTCCGTGGTGCAGGACCTGGGTCTTCACGACGGCATTCAGCGTGTCCTGTTCGGCCATAACCTGGCCTTCTGGCTCCACAAGTTGGTATTTGTGGATGCTGTGGCCTTCCTTACGGCTAAGAGGCTGTCTCTGTCTCTGGACAGATACGTGCTTGTGGACATTGATGACATCTTTGTGGGAAAAGAGGGCACCAGAATGAAGGTGTCTGATGTGAAGGTGAGGGTGAGCTGTGCTGGGACTGACTGCCTTTGCCTTTTCTCTTTGCTTGAGTCTTGTTGGTTTGCTGAGCCCATTTTACACAAGTATGTGAATGGAGGTTAGTGTTCTCATCCAAGCGTATTGAGCTTGTTTTGAGATGTTTTAACCGCAGTTTGAACAGAGCCAGTGGAACTTGCATGTCTTGGAGAATGCATGTGCTGTCCCACACCCTCTACATTAGAAATGCAGGGTATAATCCAGGATAATAGAGGCATTCATACATTGTAGGGTCAAAGGTCAAAAGTATTGAGACTAAGGCTTGGTGATATGGATAAAAAAATATTTTGATATTTTTTGCTGAATGGTGTTATACGAAACACATCTCAATATTAATACACTAATTAATTATTAGTAGCCTACAAACTAATAGTTAGTAGTCTACAAACAAGGGACATAAAAATACAGTGTGCTTTTTGAAAAAGTGCATCTGAAATGATTCAATAAATAAAAATAGCAGATTGAGTTTTACTATTTTATGTTCTATAAATCTGGGCTGAAGCAGTGTCAGATTTATTCTGATACCCATGTGAAGGATCTGATTGGTCAGTTCAGGTTAGAGTGGGCATGTCTGCTCTAAAGATCAGAGTTTAGTACAGTGGTGGCGATTCACCCTTCTGTTTATTAACTCAAAACAGGAGATGTGCTTGTTTTGATGAAGTCAGATTCTGCCACCTCTTTCTCTTTTTATAGAGCACTTCATACCTTGCCCCACGCTCAAATCTGCATGGATCTCACTGGCTGAAGAGGCTCTTTGGGGATATTTACACACATGTGATTGGTCTTTGAGTTTCCTGCACTGCAAAGCCCCCACTGTAAACGCTAGTAAAGTTACACAGCTTAAAATGCACACTGAAAATCAAATAGTTCTCAATAGTTGGCCAGCGAGTATAGTAAGCTCCTCTTCTTTATCCTCTGTTTTGTGTGCCTGCATGGTGAATCAGTCGGGGAGAGAGGTGAGGTGAGGTAAAGCTTTGCAGAGACTGAGAGCAGAGAGGAGAACTGACTGAGCTCACTGGAACACAGCATAGTCTACATCGATATAAATGATATTGTCTCATCTTATATCTCCTATAAAAATATATTGATATTGAGACGCCGACAGCCGCAGCTGTGATTGGTCTGCCAGGCCTCGTGTTCCCTCCCACACATTCCCGCATTTGCAGTTTAAACTGCAGAGTGACACAGAGCTGCTGATATGCATAGCTACAATGTAGGTTTGACACAGAAGTATAAATTGGGCTTAAGGGGTGTCCACGAATGTTTGGACATATAATATATCTTCATCTTTCAGCTCCTGACTGTATTATCATTGGTCCTGACTTGTCACTGTCTCTAAATGTGAAGGATGCCTCATTTACCTGAACCAAGACTACATTAGTGAATCCTGTAAGCTCTCTGAAGTGGAAACAGTTCAAAGTACTGAATGTGTGAAGAATTAGAGTAAGCACAAAGCAGGGAAGGTGGAGCTGGAGTGGTTGCATGTAGAAACGTAGAACGTTGGAGCCAAGCTGCTTTGTGTACTGTATAATCTAAGTCATGCTCTGCTTTATTCTACTGAAAAGTTTCTGTTTATATGTCAGTGTATATTTGTTGTTTGTGTGACTTATTCTCCTCCTCCTCCTCTTTTGTCTTCAGGCATTGTTGGAGACTCAGAACGAGCTGCGGAAGTCGATCCCAAACTTCACCTTTAACCTCGGCTTCTCAGGGAAGTTCTACCACGCAGGTCAGTGGGTGGTAAACAGGGATAAATGCTCTTTATGCTTCAGCAACACTATGTTTTTATTACATGCTCTGCTGCTGCACTGCCTGTAGCAACAGTAATGCTTTTGTGTCATTCTACACACTTTTGGTGGTGGACAGGGGTTAGCATGGGCACTGGGGGGACTGGTCTACAGATACACAGCAGAAAGAGAGATGTACTGTGTGCTGTAAGGTATTCCTCCTGTGCCACGTGATTTCTTGAGACTTGAGACTTTTCCAGTCAATTCCACCCATATTGGACAGCCTTTGTTGCTCTCAAACATCAATAAACCTTAGGCAGGCAACACTGTGTTGCAGATTTTTTTGATTGGTCCCACCTTGGACCACTACATTTGTTAAAATCAATCAGCATGCTGATATAACATAATGTATTTATTTAAGAGTGAGGAAAAATAGGAGAGGTAACTTTTGCAAAGGTTTCAGTCCTTAATTAGCTTGTTAGAGCTATGGCTTGTTCAACTCTTTAAACATCTCTAAACAGGTTTTCTGCACATTACAGTCTGATAATTACAGTCACTGTTTATTGTATTAAAGTTATTTGTTTGTATTGTTAAATCAGAAAAAAATATAATTTTATGTGCTTTATTTACACACATTTTTCCTGGGGTTAGTTTAATGTATTTGGCAAAATATTAATAATTATAATATAAAATATTTGGCAATATAATAATAATTACAGTCACTGTTTATTGTATTAAAGTTATTTGTATGTATTGTTAAATCAGAAAAATATATAATTTTATGTGCTTGATTTGACACACTTTTTTCCTGGGGTTAGTTTAATGTAGTTGGCAAAATAACGCAGTGGTTCTTAACCCTTAGCTTGGCAACCCCCTGCTCAGCACATTTTAATGTGTATCAGCACAACTGATTTGGCTAATTTAGCTAAATACCAAACCTTTTCTGGGTTAATAGAGTGTGTTACATCAGGAAACCTCTAAAATGTGCAGGGCAGTGAGGTGACTTAGTGCGTTTGCGTGCGTACACAACTGTGCTTGTAGACCTTGATTAGATTCCTCAAGGTGATGATCTCATACTGTTTTATTATGTAGAGGGAAATGTGGGGGGGCGTAGGTGCTGATGAGGAGCATCTAGGTGATGACCTAGTGGTGCCCTCTGTTAACGAGGTATGTGTGTGTGTGTGTGTGTGTGTGTGTGTGTGTATGTGTGTGTGTATGTGTGTGTATGTGTGTAGGTACTGATGAGGAGGATCTGGGTGATGACCTCTTGTTGTCCTATGTTAATGAGTTCTGGTGGTTTCCGCACATGTGGAGTCACATGCAGCCTCACCGCTTTCATAACCAGAGTGTGTTAGCAGAGCAGATGCTCCTCAACAGACGCTTTGCTGAGGTGAGTATTCTGTACATGTATGCGTTTCCCAGCTGCAGACCAGAGGGTATTGGTTTCTCAATATATAATAACCTAGTCCTCAGTATACAGCACTGTGAATGGAGATTCTGCTTGTAAAAAAAATACGTAGTTTATGACTTAGCCTAATCCCTGTCCGTGAAACCAACCCAGAAATAATGTAATGTATTCATCTTAAAAACGGGAAAATGGAGAAAAATGGCATGCAGAAGTTTGAGCACCCAAAAGATTTGAACTCTCAGATAACTTTCGCCAATGTCTCAGTCCTTAATTTGCTTTTTAGGGGCTTTGGCTATAAACCACTGCAGTCATGTTGCTGGCACTATTTTGTAGTCTGCGCTATGTTGGTAATGCCCATATTTGGAGTCCCATGTCTAAGCTGACTTTTTAAATAGGAAAAATGAATGGGCTTTTCAAAAACCTGCCTCAATCATATTTTTGGTAAATAAATATGTTCAGAACCCTGTATGTTTTATTTTTTGTTGATTTTTCTCCTAAACAACACTTTATCCTCTGAATTACCAGATTGTTTAAGAGTCATAATGAGAAAAATGCTACATTTGAGCTAATGCTACAGCGCAGTTAACTGACGTTTCAGCACAAGCAGCTCAGCACAATAGATACGTTTTTGAAAAGCACATTCATTTTCCCTATTTAGAAAGTAAGATTAGACACATGACAATATGGGCATACAAGGACTACAAAATGACGCACGACTGCAGTGTTCTATGGCAACCCAGGAAGTTTTGTCCACAAGTTCAAAGTAGACTGCAGTGATTGCCTACATCAGGATCAGTGATGGGACCAGACGGGATTATAAGCCCAAGTTTACCCATTTGAAAGTGACATTTTACCTTAACAGGAAGAGAAACGGACACAAGTTGTTAACTGGTGCAGAGCTCTGGCGTTCATGCCACACATCCTCATCACTAGAAGAGCTATTTCCCCTTTTCCCATGGAGTCCCATGGAAGGGGGGCAGTTTTGTCTGCATCAATAACAGTAACACTGATGCATGTAGAAAATAATGACATAATAATGAATAGTGTTCCCCATGCATAGAAAAGGTTAACCAGAACATTGGAAAGAAAACTTTATCCTGCTTAAAGGATTGCTAGAAAAGTGAATCAAATCCCTGGTTTGACTGCATTAAATCATCATGAAAATTTAACACACACTGCAGTGGTGACGCCTCTGAAACAGCTTCTTCCCCAAGGCCTTCAGTCTGCTGAACAGCCAGTTACATAGTGTACCGATCCACAGGTCCGTCACAGCCTGTCTCACCTGTCTCATCTCATAGCTCATCTTTTGCTTTGGGCACATTTCCCTTTTTGCTATTTTGAAACTATAAAAGGTTAAAATAAAAAATGGATATATTCTTGCTTAAATATTAAACATTAAGATACAATAGGCTGTCAGAGTAAGTTGAGTAGAATGAGCTGTGGTTGAGGGAACTCAAAGGATAAAGGTTGATGGGAGGTCTAACTTAATGCCGTTTTTTAAAAGACCACATACATTTCCAATACATGACAACTAATACATTGTACATACATATTTGCCTGCCTGTTCTTTATTATTTTTAATTCTTTCAAATAATAATTATTGACAGTACACTGTCATAATTAATGACAGTACACATTAGGGTACTACTTTTGTGCTGTTTTTAGCAAAAGAAAAGTTCACACTATGCATGTATAGTGTGAAAAGTTCAACATATACATGCACCCCTCATTAATAACTAATTAAGTGCTTTAGTATAGATCCCCATGCACTGTTTTATTGATCAGCAGTGTGGTTCTTATCTCTTGGAGTCCATTCAAAAGCAGCTTCCATGTGATTTCCAAGAAGCTGATGCTGCTCCACCTTCTATTGTTAAGTGTTTGGTGTAAGGACCTGAATAGCCTGATTATCTTGATTATGTGAAGACGTGTGTTATGGGTGGAGTTAAAAATTTAAGCATCATATTTGATCTACATTAGATTATATTAGCTGATGTGCAGGGCCGGATTAAAAGAATGGGCTGAAAGGGCTGCAGTCCCGGTCGCTGAATGTCAAATGACAAAAATTTATTAAAAAAACGAAAATTACAAGCAATAAAAAAGGAAAGAGCGACAGAATTATTACAGAAAACACCCAAATTAACCAACGTGGAGTAGTCAGCCTGCTGTAGCAGCTACCACCAGCAAAGATGCGCTGCGCTCTCTCTCTCTCTCTCGCTCGCTCTCTCTCTCGCTCTCTCGCTCTCTTGCTCTTCCGCAGCGCGGAGCTGAATTCAGCGCGAGGCTACAAATATTAAACATTTAGTTAAATAAATGAAGATGAGTAAGGACCTGTAAATTTAATCAAATATTGTCAAATATAAAGTTAAGGTTGAGGTTTTGGTGAGCTGTTTCTATGACTTGAAACTGAAACTAACTGAAACTGAAACTTTTATTATTCTTCGCATTCATCAGAAAGCCTTTGATTGTGTTTTAAATGAGTTTTTATTTCATATTAATTATTGTTTTATTCATTTGAAATATTTTTTATTATTTTATTGATTAAATTATTTTTTTCTTCATATAATATACATTCTTTATTTTTTCTGTATCCATTTTAATGATCTTTTTAAAGTGTCCTATTTTTCCTTTTTTGCGTATATATTTTATTCGTCTATAGTAAATGTCAGTTTTTAGTTATTTCTAATCAACCCCCACCCCCCACGATATCATCGTCCATCGCGATGTTTCCCTGTAAACATCGTCAAATGCCAATTAAAGAGACATCGCCCAACCCTAAATTGAATTGAAATCATAATACCAGTTCACTTTAAATGGTAGTCTGTTATAGATTGGTACTGTGTACGCTGTCGCTGATGTGTCAGTGTGTTTGTGTGGAAAAAAAGACCCCTTAAAAATGATGAGTTTCTTTGATTTTACTAAATTGAAAACCTCTGGAATATAATCAAGAGGAAGATGGATGATCACAAGCCATCAAACCAAACTGAACTGCTTGAATGTTTGCACCAGGAGTAAAGGCATAAAGTTATCCAAAAGCAGTGTGTAAGACTGGTGGAGGAGAACATGCCAAAATGCACAAGAATTGTGATTAAAAAACACCAAATATTATATAAAAATTTAATAAATCACAGTAGCAAACTTTTACGTAAGAGCCTTAATATGCAATATGTATAAAATAATGTACTTTAAGTTGTGTTGGGTATACTTTAACAACCTTCATCCTAGCATATGTTTTTCATCCGCACACTGCCCCCCTTACACACACTCTTTAAAGTTTGTGGACCTGAGTTAAATGATCTTCCTCAGGTGGTTACATTTATCTTAATTAATCTGTGCAGAGAATTAAAAAAAATATTCTTTGTAATTCTCCTGCTTCACATTTTTGTGACATTTCATGTTCATCAGAAGTGTTTGGCATTGACCGAGTATATGTAAAAATACAAATTATTTTGTTTCTGACTGTAGGAACACTCCATCCCGACTAACCTGGGCTATGCAGTGGCCCCTCACCACTCGGGGGTCTATCCAGTTCATGTGCAGCTGTATGATGCATGGAAGAAAGTGTGGGGAATCAGAGTGACCAGCACAGAGGAGTACCCTCATCTCAAACCCGCCCGCTACCGCCGGGGCTTCATCCACAGCGGCATTAGCGTGAGTACAGACACACAATAAAACAAAAGTCTCACTTTTGCGCCCAGTACCAGTATGATTTCATTCTCACCACTGTACTGTGACATTTCGAGCAGATACACAAGGGAGATAATTGCTCATAAACCACATTGCATTACAATGATGAGAATTCAGATAGCGTGATAATGGGCCCTGGACAATTCAAGATCTTTTACTTTTACCAGGCTTTGTTTGAGGCTCTCATTTATCCTTAAAATTAAATTCTTTGTAAAGGAGGTTGAGAGTTGCAAAACTGTCTAAGTGTTCTCCCGTAACTCCTTACCAATATTTTACCTACCCAAGATGCCGAGTGGTCTAGTGCTGCCACTATGATCGGGAGATCACTGCCGGAGCCCTGAGAGAGCACAATTGGCCTTGCTCTCTCTGGGTGGGTAGATGGCACTCTATCCCCTCATCACTCCTAGGGTGATGTCAGTCAGCCCAAGGCCTATAGGAACCGAGTCGCTGCGCTTTCCTCCGAGTATGTTGGCTAATCAGTAATGCTACATTAGCAGCCGTTCAAAAAAAGAAATGGTGGCTGACTTCACATGTGTTGGAGGATGCATGTGCTAGTCTTTACACATATATATTATCTGTCTGTGAGAAGGATAAATAGGGTTGCTCTCTCTGGGTTTGAAAAGCATTATCGCACATTTGCTTCCAGAATTTGTGTGTATTAAATGTTATCCCTTCTTTCATTCCAGCCCATTTAGTAGGGCTCTCATTTAGTGATTTTTGTGATTGGGAACGTGGATGAAATACTAAAACTGAGGTTAGGAACAGATTTGGAATATAATACAACACAAAAGACAAGAAAAAAAATCTGTATAAAGCAAAAAATATATTATTTTAATTATTATTAATAAAAAAAGAAAAATATATATATATAGTCTGTACATTAATAAATGTAACAATTTACCCAAATTAGGACCTTCCCTGTCACTAGTAATGCCTCAAAAAATAACTCTCTAAGTTATTTCTGTAATTTAATTTCCTCAGTCCACAGAGCTTTTTTCCAAGAATATCTCTACATTCTCTCAGTTATTTAATTGCGTTTCTTGACCTGCTTAAATGGTTTGGTTTGTTAGTCAAGTAACCAATTAAATAATAAAGACCTAAGTCATAACTGATAAGACCTTACTGGTCAATTAATTTCTTAGATTTTACTTGAAATATGTTGACCTTTTGACAGAAGGTGCTAGTGTCTCAGAACAACTTTTGTTCACACTTTAAGCCCTCCCCGGAATTTACCTGACATCACCTATCCTGGGATTTCCATTACACCTTGTATTCACACTTCATTTGTTCTTGTTTAATTAGTGGGAAACTCAGGGTACAAGGACATATGTGTGTGGAAGGGCCTGTTATTGCTAGTCTCTCACACATGGATTTTATTGCACACCTGTGTAGCATTTTTACACACACACATACACACACACACACACAAACACACACACACAGTCTGCCAATCTCTGTTGTTTTTCATCGTCATATTCTTTTGTTTTTGACCTTAAAAACCTTTGCTTTATTTCATGTTTCGTGCTTCTCTTCATTTTTCTTTTGATGTTTTCTCACGTGTTTCATCACACACATTCTCTCTGCCTCTGTCACTCTGTCTGTTTTGTCACTCTCTCTCTCTCTCTCACTCTCTGTTGAATTATTTTGTTGTTTTTTCTTTCTCTTACAGTATGTTCTTACTCTTTCTGTAAGAGAGAAAGAAATTCACTCTTCTTCACGTTCTGCAAAACTTACAGTTCGCTGGAACTGTCACACTGTCTGCCTGTCTGTATCTGTCTGTCTGTCTGTCTGACCCTCCCTCTCTCTGCTCTGCCCCCTCGTACACTTCCTCTTCACTCACCCTTTAACCTCTGCAGTGTTAATAATGGTAATAAACTGTGAGGATTTACTCTAGAGTTTCCTCCCTCTTTACTTTAAATGGCAGTTTTGGCCGGTCTGGACTATCATTCCTTCCGTCAGTCTCCTCGCTGGCTTTGTTTCAGCCGCCCCCCGCTGGCCCTACGTGTGATTGTCCTTGAGGCAGAGGAGGCAGAAGGACAGCAGAGAGTGGTTTAGCTGATTGCTGAGAGCAGATTTATATTCACATCTCTGTGTGTTCTGCTTCTCATTGATTTTCATATAGACCCCCCGAGCTCATGAATGCTCTCAGAGAGATCATGAATATTGCATTAGGCCTCGCTCTATTTATTGCAGGGGAGAGAGAGAAGCTCACACTTTTCTTTAGCCCAGGAGAGCTGTCTATCTGTGTGTGTGTGTGTGCGTGTTTTTTTTTCTGAAATTGTATTAATTCTGTGGATGTGTGTGTGTGTGTGTGTGTGTGTGTGTGTGTGTGTGTGTGCATCCAGAATGTCCAGGGTATTTTTCTGAAATTGCTTTTATGCAGTTCTATATGTGTGGGGGTGTAGGTAATATACTGTGTACAGGCACCCCTGAAAAAACACATCTTTTTATTGATATTTCATGTGAAAACACGTAAACAGACAACCTCAGAAGCAACTTTTTTCTCACATGCCACAAGTCATGGGATAGCAGTATGTAAATTGAAAGAACAAAGTGTTACCTTAAGTGATGGCTACATCTACGCCTATACCTCTGTGTGCCACTGCCACAGAAACACAATTACAATTTTTACTTCTTTTTTAATAGTTTAGATTAAATAGGTTGTCCCAGGTTGTCCTGGTTGTAAAAGGTTATAGGTAGTCATGTGCATGGGGATGAACACCAATCAAGCATAATAATTTTGGACACCTTCTTGTTTCTACACCCATTATAAATTTTCAGCTCTACAGGGCATATAGGACACTTGGTAGTTCTATAATTACAGACTGTAATCACTTTTACTTCCTTTCACCCTGTTCTTCAATGGTTAGGACCCCACAGGACCACCACAGAGCAGCTGTTACTTCGATAGTGGATTATTCTCAGCACTGCAGTGACACAGCTATGGTAGTAGTGTGTTAGTGTGTGTTGTGCTAGTATAAGAGGATCACAAGCAGCACGGCAGTGATGCTGGAGAAAAAAAAAAAAAGCTGGTCATAGTGTTATGCTTGATCAGCGTATGCATGTTGGGTGTGCTGGTGTGAAAAACAGAGGCTTATCTTCTAACATTCTCTCATCAGGTGCTGCCCAGGCAGACTTGTGGTCTGTTCACTCACACTATCTTCTATAAGGAATACCCTGGAGGCCCTCAGGAGCTGGACAAGCTGATCGATGGAGGAGAGCTCTTCCTCACTGTGCTGCTCAACCCAGTAAGTACCACTTCACAGTCCCCCCTGTTCTTACTGAAAATACAATATATAGGCATCTGCTCATTCGTTTGGATGGTGACCTCAACACCTTATCCCAAAAGTATCTTAAAGTATTGGGATTTAAACCACCATTCACACAAAGCATTGCAGACTGTTCTCATGCAGAGTTCCCCAATTGTGGAACACACTTCCTTCTACTACCAGAGCAGGAGAATCTCTCGTTATCTTTAATAAACTCCTGAAGACAGAGCTCTTCAAAGAGCACTTACTCTCCTAACACCTCTAACAAGCTAATGACTCCACCTCCTTTCTATTCCTCCTCTATCCCACTATTTCCTTTTGGCCTCCTTTAGGCCCTGTCTAAAATGTTTTTGCTTTGAACTTCTTCACCCTCTATTGCTAAATGTACATCATTTGTTTGTAAGTTGCTTTATATATAAGTGTACGCTAAATGTAATGTATTGGCTGGAGCACCGTCATTCCAGAGAACACAGTTCCACTGCTCCCCAGCTCAATGCTCCCAGCATTACATTACAACCCCTATATACCCCTATAGACTTATACCCCTCTCACCCCAGTTTACCTCGGTTTCATTTACATTACTGTTTATATTCTGAACTGAATATAATGTTGCATGTTTATAAATCAGTGGTTTCCATCTCACAGACTGGAACAACTGCGCTTTGTGGTCTTTTTGACTGACCACATATAAACCATGAGAGACCATGACTTGTGTATAATCAGTGTGTAATCACTGTGGCGCATTCCTTCTAGTGGCTTATTGCTATCATGTGCAACATGATAAAATACACCATTGTCAAACACGTTTATTATTATTATGTTTAGTATTATTTTTGTCATCAGCTAAAAACTCCTAATTTCAATTCTTGACCTGTCCAACTGGTCTTTTGGTTAATTAACTAGCTGAATAATAAGATCTATTTACCTGATTAAGTTTGTTTATTGTTCACCATCTAAAGTCATTTTACAGTAACTTATGTTTGCTAAGCAACTTAATTGTAAAATATTGTTCAGTGAATTGCACAATGGTCACTTTAATACAGAATAGCTGTGTGGCCATGTGTGTACCCTATATATGTACAATAATGTGACAAATATATAGATACATATTTTTAAGCATGCATTTCAATACATTACAATATTTTTACAGTTCCTGTACCTCTTTTCATGCACTGTTTTTATTCTTTAAATAATTTTGTACATTGAAAATTTAATATTGAGGACGTTAAAGCTATACAGGAACATGTGGGATTACTTAACAAACAAAATGGTTAAACAAACCAGAATATGTTTTATATTTCAGATTCTTTTAAATACCATATTTTTCTTTGAGGACAGATTTGAACACTCTTGGTATTTTATAGAGGTGTGCCAAAAAATCGATTCACATAAGAATCTTGATTCTCATTTACTACGATTCAGAATCGATTTAAAATGTCCCAAAATCGATTCTGAGGGGCGGGTTTTGGACTGATTTTGGGCTGGGTATTTTTGTTGGACCTGGCAACCCGCTTGTCCCTTCAAACCGAGGTCTTCCAGACCCACACAGAGCGTAGTAGGTGTTTGAGAATCACCGGTAAGATGGCAGAACAAGCACTATATTACCTTAGATTAACGTGTAGTTTTAATGTTTTATGGCAGAATGCTTCATAACAAGCATAAAAAAGATCGCTAGTAGTTAGTTTCAGTAACTGTTAGCTAGCTAACAAGCTAACTTTCCAGTTCCACCTTAAATAACGCTACAGGTGGCAGCAGGCTGCAGCATTTAAGGCGGAACGGAAAAATAAAATAAGCTAATCAGAGCTAATTTCAGCTCCTCATCACAGAGGAATTAAGGAATGGACAATATGAATTAATTTCTCCACCTCCTGCCCCCTTTCTGAAGAAATACAACGACCTTAAATTAACTAGTTAATCAGCAGCTGCTCCTGAACTTTAGCGCTCCACTGCTATCATCACATCAGCCCAGCAGCGTCACCTACACACCACCGCTAGTAGCCTGGTAATAAAGCAGTGTTATTTATTATTTATTTATTGTTCATTAACGTCATTGTGATATCCCAGTGATTCCTCTGTCACTGATGACCCACATTCCTGCACATTTTATTGTTTTTGTAACACATTACCTGCTTCAGGACCAGTGTATATTATGGAGGGTTTTTTTTCAATACGATTCATAAGCCAGAAGCAGAAATTTTTATAATTCAAATCGTTTTGAATCAAAAATCGATTTTGAATCGAATCGTGGCCCCCAAAATCGGAATCGAATCGAATCGTGAGATAGTAATCGATTCCCACCCCTAGTATTTTAATCTCAGTGTGGGAGAGTCACATGGAATAGTTTTCTCAGCATCTTGAAGGAGTTTCTGGAGGTGCTGAACAATTTTTTTCTTTCAGGCTGTGAAGCTCCAGCTCATCCCAAATCACCTCAAATCACCATCTCAGTTCATCAGATTTAGATCAGGGGATTGTGGAGGACAAACCCTTTTTCTGTACTATGTAATTCCATATGTGTCTCTTAATTGTTTTCATGTCTTTTATATTAATCTACATTGTAGAAAATACATAAAATATAGAAAGAAAGAAAAACATTGAAAGGGAATGTGTGTCCAAACCTTAGACTGATCGTTTAGATTAAAGAAAGCTAGCCAATAAGACATTAAATAACAAATTCTTGTTTTTATTTACCCTTATATTCACATTGTATTTAAGATTAAATGATCTCTTTTCGTTTTATAGTTAGTGTACTTTAAATTACAGTACATTTACATTACAACCAGAGCTCCACTACTTTACCAGGTTTTGTCTGTGCAGGTTGTGTAATTCTGTTCTTAAATTCAATTGAAAAGCTTGATCGCATTGGTACCTGTACTTGGCACTCTGCCAGAGCATGTGAAACACCACTTCACCTGAAGCTTCATTAGGAACTCCATCCAGTGCTGATCTAATGATGTGCTAATTAGCCCATGGTCCACTGGCACACTCCTGGCTTGGTATGATGAATGAGCAGTCAGTTGTAGTGCACTAGAGAACAGTATGTTTGACCTTAATGAGCTAGTCTCTCACTATTGATCAGGGTGATCAATACAGGAGTGTGATCAGCTCATTGTGTCTCAAAGAATGATCTTTACTCTCTTCACACTTTTTCTTCCTCTGTAGTTCAGCCGTTAAACAGCTATTAAATCCTCACAAACCTTCAGTAAATAACACATATATACTTTTAAATGTTATAAAGTGTTAGTTATAAATATGAAGTACTTAATAAACTAATGAAAAATGTAACACATGAGGATAGAGAATAAGTACAGGAGCATAAATAACAACACCCGGAGTTTTACAGGATTTATAGGTAAAGGTTCATCACTGTTTAACAGTTTAACTGTGGTTCTAAATACAAAACTGTTTATCTTTATCTCTTCCCTATCTCTTTCTTTCTTTTTCAGATCAGTATCTTTATGACCCATCTGTCTAATTATGGAAATGACCGCTTGGGTCTGTACACATTCAAGAAGCTGCTGCATTTCGTGCAGACGTGGACTCGTCTGAGACTGCAGACCCTGCCCCCGCTGCAGCTCGCTCACAAATACTTCAGCCTCTTCCCCTCAGACAGAGAGCCACTGTGGCAGGTGTGTGTTTGCATATGCGTTTGTGTGTGTGTGTGTGTGTGTTGTATGCATCATGTGTCTAATGAGTTTTGTGTAATGTCTTGTTTAATGCACTTTTTTAAAAATATTTTTTTATATAGTAGTGCTTTTTCTTTTCAAATTTAGCAGAGAAGTATGTATGTTATAGAAACTGCATACTAGTATAATGTGTGGAAGTCCAATTACTACTGTCTTGGAAAGTGTGTTGCTATAATAGATTCTATACTGCAGTATTATTGCATTGGAAGGTGTGGAAGATTTTTGCAGTAGTGGAAGTTGAGCTGATTTAGCAATGCTTGGTACTGTCGTAGTAAAAAAAATGCATAAGTACTGCAGTAGGAATAGTTGCATTGCTTTAATAGATTGTATAGTAGTAGACGTTGTTATATTACACAGTATGGAAGTGTTACTACCTGATCTAGGTAATGCTGTAACAATATGATGGTGTATGATGGTGAAATAAAAAACAGGAGACGGGGGTAAAGTCAGTGGCGTGCAGTGAATATAGTGGGTACCCCTTCTGCAAAACCATCAACAGACTCATTACTACATCCTTCTCAAAATCAAGGGAAAAGGGTCACGCAGACACAAACGGGGGAAAAGCCATTTTAAAAAGCTTTGATTGGTTAAAACAGCTGTCAGTCAGATAAGAGTCCTGTAGCAACTGAAAAACACAGACTAATGCTTTAAATTAGTTGCTGTTTTTTTTATTTTAGTTAATGTATAAAATAAGTACACATACACTTACAATAACTATAATATATATATATATTTCCTGATTTAAAATTATGTAATTATTTACATGCACTTATTGTCACCCCTTCTCTGAAGGGATAGAAGGGCCTCACTGCACACCACTACACAGTAAAAATGGCACAGGCTATAATCGAAGTCAAGAAACAGGTGAGAGATCAAAACAGGTAATCAATACAGAACAATTGTGAACAATACGAAACAACAAACAAAAATAATCTTCTAATGTGAGTTTGGCACCTCTTTTAAGTGGAGTTGAGGGTGGAGCGAAAACGGACTATGAAGGGCAGCAAGGCTGTGGACTGGTTTGGGTGATGTAAACCATGGAGTGGAATGGACTGGAACACAAGCACCAAACCCAAAAAAACACAAGCACACAACAGGAAGGCATATTGTAGTAGTTGTAGTACTGTTGTAGATGACGCGAAAGCCCAATATTTGTAGTAGAAGTTGTATTGCAGTAATGGAATGTGCACTGCAGTAGTAATATATAGTTGTAATGCAGCATTAAAATTGTGTTGATGTTGTGGTATTGCAGAAGTAGAAGGTGTGGTAGCCTTACTGCTGTAGTAATTGTTATATTACTGTAATGGAAGGTGTAGAAGTTGTAATGCTGTAGTAAAAAATGTGGATGTTGTATTGCAGTAATTATAGTTGTATTGCAGTAGTAAAAAGCATGGATGTTGTAATGCAGTAATAAGAGGTGTGGAAATGTTATAGTCCTAGTATGAGGTGTGGTAGTTGTTTGTTTATAGTAGAAGGTGTTAAAGCTGTATTTGTGTAGTCTATAGTATGTATTTTACCGGAAAAAGATCTTAAACCTGTTCTCTTTATTGTAGCCATTTATCAATATTAACCAAATATTTGTTATGCTCTGGTGCACAGGCTATTCCTGTTCCTGCATCCTCCTCTACTCCTCTGTGTTGTTTCTCCAGCTCTAACACACCTGACTCGACTAATGATGAAGCCCAGTGTGAGCTGAGTCAGGTGTGTTACACAGGAAGCTGCAGAGCCCGGGGCTTCCCAGCACTGATACTGATACTAAGTATAAACACTGCTGTGCGGGTTAGAGGGAATGTGCGGCTAGGGGCATCTGCTTATTGAGCTGAAGTTTGGATAGGGCTGGGCAGAGGAAGCAAGGAGAGAGGGGGAGAGCGTGTGTGAGGGAGAAAGGGGAAAAGAGAGGAACAGAGAGAGGATGGTTAATGTTACAGTGCTGTGTAGTGTCAGGCTTTGCGGCCGGCAGCCCTTCATCAGAGAATGTGCCGCTTGTTATTCATTTCTTTTGTTTTTCTCCCTCGGTTGCGTAAGAGCACTGTAATGTGGTTGAGAGTGCTTCTGTACTAGTCATTCCATTGTGTGTTGTGAGTGTGTGTGTTTGTGTGAGTGTGTTCCCTTTCTTGTTCTCTCTAATCTCTTATTCATGTCATTTGTACTCAAAGGCTTGCACAATAAAGCTCTTGTAGTGTGTGTGTGTGTGTGTGTGTGTGTGTGTGTGTACACACACATTACCCCCCAACTATGTCTTTCCCCGTGTTACTTTGCTCACAAGTGCCGCATTTTCTTGAAATAGTGCCTAAGAGTGTAGGTGGGCTTTTATAGGTTTTGTTATACCTGTCACCTGACTCTGATTTCACGCCAAATACAGCCAATAGAAATTCCCAGCTAAGGGGGAAGAAATAGTTCAAGTCCAGCCAAGAGCCTTTATTGTCGTTTCATCTGTGTACAAGTGCTTAGTGGAGTGAAATTATGTCCCTTCAGGATCATTGTGCAACAAAGAACAACAGAACACTACACACAATTACATAATAAATACACACTATATAATAAATGTGCACACTTAGCAATAATGATCTACAGCTCTGGAAAAAATCTGTTTCTCTGATTTTTACTAATTATAGGTTTATGTTTGAGTAAAATGAACATTGTTGTTTTATTCTATAAACTACAGACAACATTTCTCCCAAATTCTAAATAAAAATATTGTCATTTAAAGCATTTATTTGCAGAAAATGAGAAATGGCTGAAATAACAAAAAAAAAGATGCAGAGATTTCAGATCTCAAATAATGCAAAGAAAACAAGTTCATATTCATAAAGTTTTAATTGTTCAGAAATCCATATTTGGTGGAATAACCCTGTTTTTAATCAGTTTTCATGCATACAGAAACACTGGTCTTGTTGTGTGTGTTTTGTTGGAGTTCGTGTGGAGGTGTTCCAGACTAGAGGAGTTCTCTTTGTGAATCTGACTGATGACTCAGATGACTAGATGACTGAGTGATGATCTGTCTGCAGTTTTCATCTTTAAATGATTCATCAGTCAGGGGTCTGAAACTGTGTGGCTTATAGTTGTAGACATAATGATGTTGCTCTAGTTATTATATTTTTATATAGTGTTCAGAGTTATCATTTAAAAAACTGTGGACATTCTCATCTTCTTAAAGGAAAACTTGAAAATGTAAAAATAACAGTTGTTTTGTCTAGCCTCAAATATGTTAATAGTTTTGGTACCTTAAGGAGCATCTTTCTCTCATAAAATTAATAATATATCTTTGTTAAAGAAAAAAACTTGTCATACTCAGGGACCGAAAAAGTGTTAAAGTCTTATTTTTCATGTTTAACTGTTAGAGTAGGATAGAGTTCAGTTTGTTAAGGCTCTAATTGTTCTATTATTTTGTACATGTTCCTGTATTTTTTTTATTATTTATTTTGTTATGTTGCACATTGCTGTTTTAATAGTGCACACTGCTGCTACCATTACATTTATATCTTAATTCAATTATTTAAATTTGACCATTAGTGCCTAATGTGGTGTATTACAGATCACTCGTATCACTTTGCGTCACTTATATCAAGCCCACCTTTTGAAATAAGATATTGTACATTTGATTAATCAAACCAATGACTGATCATAGACTAATCCAAAACTGGCATAGGCCTCTCTGCTGTAAAAAAAAGAAAATCGAGAATCGAATTGAATCGTGACCCTAAAATCGGAAATAAAATCGAATCAAGGAATTAGAGAATCGTGACACCCCTAGTTGACATAGTAGAAGTTGTGGTAGATGTTTTACTGTAGTAGAAGATGTAGAATATGTAGAAGTTGTTTTTACTGTTTTAGAAGTTGTATAGCTAGCCATTGTGTTTTGTATTGTTGTAGATTCAAAAAATAAAGGTGCTTCATTAAGAATTGAAGATTCAAATGTTGCATTAAATAGTGATATATAGTAAGTTTCTTTATTAACTGTGTAATTATAGAACTATAAGAAAAAATATATAATAAATAATTACTTAAGCTACTCTAAGTACCACTCATTAATTTGTAGAGGTAAATACATCTCTATTAGCTATAGCTAAACATAACTTGTTAATGTGTAAGTACACAGTTAATACATAGCACTTAATTTAGTGGAACTAAATTAACTTTCAGTCTGCTGGCTACAATCTTCACTCATATTTAAAGTCATTGAAACGCTGTGTAGTGTATGGAGTTTGTTTAAGCCCATAGAGAGTGATATTTATTTTATTTATTTTTTTGGCGATGTTTCAGAACCCCTGTGAGGATAAGCGGCACAAGGATATCTGGTCTAAAGAGAAAACATGTGATCGCTTCCCCAGGCTTCTTGTGATTGGACCACAGAAAACAGGTGAGTGCCTGGAGCCCCACCTGCTGGATTTAAGTGCTACTTCAGACACTTTTTTTAGGAGTCAGCCATCGATCCCTTTTTACATCAGGAGTTGCTAAAAAATAAAAAAAAAAAAAAAAAACTTTACAAAAAAGAAGTCTTTACAACAGGCTGCACAGGTTTAGGCACTCCTGGGAAGTATTTAAAATAACAAAACAAATGGGCATAAAATAATAAGTAATAAGGGCACCTTTTATTTTCACTACTATTTCACACACTTCAGCACTTTCACTACTGCCTTCACACTTACCTTGTTAGACATGGAAAAGAAAGTCGCTGGAGTGAAAGGTGCTACCAAAACTTTTTTAGACCAAAAGAGGTGTTATTGGTGCGGATAATCTGAACCATGGTCCAGTTTATTTGCAGTGTGACGAAAGCACTGCTTTTTAAATATGGTTTAGATTTTGAACTACTTTTAGTAAATCTGATGTTTTAGGTCATATTTATGCAGACATATGGAAATTCTAAAGAGTTCACAAACTTATGAGCACCACTGTAGATGCTACTTTACAACATTAAAAATAAACTCTTCTCCTCCACTCATTTCTGTCCCTGCAGGGACGACAGCTCTGTATCTATTCTTGGGCATGCACCCTGACCTCATCAGCAACTACCCCAGCAAAGAGACATTCGAGGAGATTCAGTTTTTCAGCGGGCACAACTACCACCGGGGAATAGACTGGTGAGAAATGCTCTGGGCTCCCTCTGCCTCGCTCCTTCTAACCTACATTAGTTTATTCATTTTTCTCCTGGACCTGCAGTACATTAATATTCTAAAAGAGAGAGCAGCTCACTGTGTCTCTTCTGTAGTGACTCATTAAGAGGACTGCAGTAACTCTGGATTAGTTTCAAAAGTTTTAATCATCCATTTGTAATCATTATTTCTACCCTGATCATCACATATTAGTGTTACATTATTATATAGCATTACCTTAGGTAAAAGGTTTTGGTAAATAAACACAAATTTAAGCCTTATTAGGTTATTACCTGTTCACTATGAATTAAGCGTTACTGATTCATAATCATAATCATCATAATTGCATTGTTAGTTTTAGTAATGCATAATAAACAGTCACCATGTTGTGCAAATGATTAAGTGCTATATATTCACTTATTTTTAGAACTTGTAATGTAAATTACACAATATTCAAGCTAGTGTTCCAATCTTTTTTAATTGCAAAGTACTAATAGATTGAACTTTTATATGCATCACATATGTACATAACAGAGATTTGATGTATTGGTCACTTATTAAGCCATTAATAATAAAATACAAGACCAGAATAAACTCATATTAATCAAAAAAACTGACACTACTTAGAATCAACTCCTATGAAACAATGTGCTGCCAATTAAACACAAATAAGTTGTATATTTTGGTAATATTTAATGCATAACAGTTACACAGCTTATTATGGAAATTATTAGTGTTTTTTTTTTTTTTTGCACTATAGCCCTCCAGTTATGATCTAATAAAAAGGTCATGATAAATAAAAGCTTGATTTTAATGATTAAGCATTTAAAAATGTTGATTTCAGATTGAGCTGATTACTGTGATTAAAGATAATTTAATCTAAAGTGATGCTTATTCACATGCAAACATACTGTACGGTTAATGCAGAGATAGTATAAATAAGTATTATACAAAAGTTAGTTCTGACCCTGCAATGTGATTGGCTGGGAGCCGTTCTGTGAGTGCCGTTATCAGCAAGTAATGCACTGTAATCGAAGCTCTTCATGTATTACTCCGCCTCATACAGGTAACCTACAGCGATGCAGCGCTTACAAGCCAAACAGTGCAGCTACAAACAGAGCAGTAATGGAACTATTTTACCTCGCAGAATATTTATAACCAAACAGATTGTATTTTCTCGTCCTCTCTAATTCAAAATCTGTCAGTAAACAGCAATAATGGAACTGTGGTATAATCTCAGTAATCTTGTAATATTTGAACAGCTGTACTGATCTGCAGCACTCGGCCGCAGTACAGCAGTGCCAATATTACGTTATAGCACTCCCTCTCATGTGTTATTGTCTAATTATATCGGTTGAGACTTTTTTTATAGTACTGTAATTTATTTCTGTATACTGATGGTTGTTTGTGTTTTTTTTTAGGTATATGGAATATTTCCCTCTCCCCTCCAACACCAGCTCAGATTACTACTTTGAGAAGAGCGCGAACTACTTTGACTCTGAGGTGGTAGCAGCCAGAGCAGCAGCTCTGCTCCCTAAAGCTAAAATCATTACTGTTCTCATCAGCCCTGCAGAGAGAGCTTACGCCTGGTATCAGGTAACAGCAACCCACTCTTATAGCTTATAGCTCTGATCATTAGCTTGTTCTTCTAATCAGTACAGTATTCCTGCAGAACCCAGTTTTAATTTTCTGGAGTTTCTTGCATTTTTATTTTCACAATTGATTTTTATTGACCTTATTTCTTCCTCCTCAGCACCAGAGATCTCATGATGATCCAGTGGCCCTGAAGTACTCTTTTCATGAAGTCATCACCGCATCCCATGATGCTCCTGTGAAGCTGCGTATCCTGCAGAGCCGCTGTTTGGTGCCAGGGTGGTATGCGGTCCACTTGGAACGATGGCTCACACACTACCACTCCAGTCAGGTGTGTGGAAGTCAGGTTGTAGATCTTTACAGCAGTGATGTTTTACTGCTTCTAGTGCTCCATTGTTTCTGTGCAACTGTTCAGATAATAAACTGAATGTAAATATGAAAGTGAGTTCTGAACAAGTAGCATGCTGCAGCATCACAGTGCAAACTGCACTTCTCTAATTAGTCCGTTCTGAGAGCTAAAAAGATCATATTTGTGAAATAAGGATTACAGCAGCTCTGTGTGATGTTCGTTGCAGGGTTTCTTGATCACAAGAAACAGTAGACCCTTGGACAAATGCTAGATGGAGCTTGGCTTGGCCCAGCTCCACTAGTGTGGCATTTTTATTCATTATTTTTTGCATTGCGTTTTCTGACTCTACCTCAAATATTTATAGAATGTGTAAGACTAATACATCTTGTGGAGGAGAAAAATTAAGATTTTAACACCAGTAACCAGATACCCCTCTTGAGAGTGGTATGAACTTTCAACTTATACAGTAATTAGCTATTATCACAGCCACACAGCAGGGCTAACAAACTCATTAATCACACCTACAACACACAGTTCGTTTAGCCTGTTTAGCCACAAGCAAAATAGAGCAGCTGAAAGATTTGCGCCTAAGAAATTGGTGTTTTTAGGGCTAGATAATCAGCCATTTTTATTTGTCCATTTAATTGTCCAATTTCAATTTTCAATTTTAAAGTTGTTTAGTTTTTCTGCTGCCATGGCTGCTGTCCAAAACATTCATTAGGCATAATAACAGGTTAGGAAATCGGTGCAGACCGAATCAAGCCGGTCTGTAGATATAATTAAATAAAATGCATTCATTTGGGCCAAACTTAGTAAGAAGTAAAAACTCATCAGTTTAATGTCAAGGTAATGTTTAGCAAGCGTGTTCAGCAGAGTTGTTGATTTTACTGTACTGTTGTGAGAGCTAGTCTGCTGTTATCATAAATAACAGCACTATCATAACGCTCTTTTAACCAATTAGATTGCTTCTCCTGAACTACCTGTTGTATATATTTTCATGCATGTATTTGATGCATACTCAGACTTGATATGGTTTGTGTCTAGATCATGGTTATGGATGGACAGATGCTGAAAACTGAACCAGCGTCAGTGATGGACAGAGTGCAGAAGTTTCTGGGACTGGTGAACACTGTCAACTACCACAAGATCCTGGCGTAAGTTCTCCACTCTTAAGTCAGTTTTTCTTTGTTTTATTGCATATCACATTCTTATGTATTATTAATTTCATTTTGCTATAGTGTGCAAATATAACTATGCAATTATATATTTATTTTATAACTACATAGTCACTTTACATTAAATTTATATTCTGATCAAGTGTGCTCCTTAAAATAAAAAATAAAACAGAACTTATGTTTCTGATGCATATATTGTAGAGAAATTTTAATTTAAAAAAAGAAAGATTCAGAAAAGAGAGGGAGAGGATAAAAGTGAGAAAGGTAGATTAAATATCTAATTGTAAGTTAGATAGCTAGGTTTTACGGTTTTACAGTTTGAAAGAACATATTTTATCTAATCTAAAGCACATCATAAAGCAGTGCACCACAATAAAGAAATGTTGGATATATAAATGTATAGAAACATTAGACTCTGCACAAGATCTCCGCTTGTTTCTTTGCCCCATGAGGTTTAGATAATTGCTCTAAAATTACAGTATGCTTTTGCTTTTGTTAGCTTTGACATTTTAGTTCACCAAGCTTTTCACCTCCCATTGTGTAATTACACCCTGTGTGAGCTGAGCCAGAGCCTCTTTCAAACCCTTTTAGCACCTTAAACACAAAGATGTACCGTGTATGAAGATTTGGAATGTATGAGGATGTGAGAAATGCAGCTAAAACTCTGGAAAAAATAAGAGACCACTTAAAAAATGATGAGTTTCTTTGATTTTACCAAATAGAAAACCCCTGGAATATAATCAAGAGGAAGATGGATGATCATAAGTCATCAAACAAGCTAAACTGCTAACATTTTTGCACCAGGAGTGGCATAAAGTTATCCAAAAGCAGTGTGTAAGTCTGGCGGAGAAGAACATGCTAATATGCATGAAAACTGTAATTAAAAACCAGGTTTATTCCACCAAATATTGATTTCTGAACACTCTTACCTTTATGAATATGAACTTGTTGTTTTCTTTGCATTATTTGATGTCTGAAAGCTCTGCACTTTTTTTATTTCAGCCATTTCTCATTTTCTGCTAATAAATGCTCTAAATGACAACATTTTGTTTGAAGTGTTGTCTGTAGTTTATAGAATCAACAGTGTTGATTTTACTCAAAAATATACCTATACATAGCAAAATCAGAGAAACTGATTCAGAAACTGAAGTGGTCTTTTATTTTTTTCAGAGCTGTATTTACTGTATATATAGCCTATAGAGTTTTATAAACCCTTTACATGGACAGTACTAGCCAGACACCACCGGTCAAGATCATTACCAACCACTGTGCTGTCCACCGTGGGTGCTAATGTGTTTTATAATTTATATATTGATCTATGATGGATCACATAAGTTTGGTATTTGTGGAAATGTAATGTCCCGTCCATCTGACACCCACTAGTAGGCCTTGCTCAAACTCTTAATATACGACATTGCCTTGTCATGAGCACACAAAAGTTAGTGTTAATCCTCACTCACAAGATAACACCTCACAACTTATACAGATGTGAACATTCCCAGAGCTTCCAAAATGCCTTCCCAAGCCAATTACAGTAATTGCTATACTTTTGCATTTGGCATTAGGGCTGGACCCGAATATTCGGGTATTCGGATATTCGTTCGTTGAGTAGGTATTCGGTTTTTAATTTTGGTATTCGGATATTCGTTTTTTTTCTCCTTTCCAGAGTTCCACCTCACTCTAACCACTTCTGTTCTCGCGGGTCCCGTCACAATATCTTGCGCGCGGGACAGAACTGAACTGTTATTGGCTGGAGCGGGAGTTTAATCCAGACGATGCGGGAGCAAATTAATAAATAGTTAAGAAAACTGTAATAATTGTAAAAAAAAAAAAACTAAAGAAAACTCTCAACGCGCAGGATGGACCGACACACACACGCACACACCGATGGTGTTTGGACTGGGGTAAGGAACGGGACCACACTATTCAGCGCTGCTGTTTTAATAAATATATAAGTAAATTTGAAGCATTAAATGTAGTTTATTTAATTTATATTAGGAACGTGGGGCGGGAGCGGCAGAAATGTGTATGTGGCGGGCGGGCGCAGGATTAAAAGAAGCAATTTTTTTGCGGCGCGGTAACGAGACAGAAACGTGGGAGCGTGGAAGAGTGGGTTTAAAAATCAGTCTCGCGCAGACCTCTATTATACATGATAAAAAAAAATGCAGGCTCTTCGAAACTGATTCATATAATAAAACGTAAGGGGCTAAATCGGTTACAAAAGCCTGGCCTACAAAAATGATGTCTGAACGAATTTCCTCTTATCTAATATAATTTAAAATGGTTTAAAAATATAAAATAATTTCTAAGCAAACGAAATATTTAATATTGAGCTTATAGCCCAAGTGCAAAAATACAAAATCAGTAATACGGCTATGCCCTGCACAATGCTTAAACCGAAATAGACCAAGTACAGTTTACAATGACTGTCCTCTAATATAATTAACAATGTTTAAGAATATAAAATACTTCCTGAACAAACGTTTTTTTTGTTTGTTTTTTAAGCAAATAGCCTAAGTGTGAAAACACAAACAGCAATTTACTGGGCTGGCTTGCGCAGCGGAGAAACCGTGCAGCAGCAGCCTCCTAGCCTGCTTACGCAGCGGATAAGCCGCGGTGTGGGGCAGCAGAAATTCCGGGATGAAAACACAAAGAAATCTGGGCTAAAAACACAGAAAAAATATGGGGTGAAAACACAAAAATCCGGGATAAAAACACCAAAAATCCGGGGTGAATATGTCTCGTCGGTCAGAGCAAATTGAACATTTTTCAGTGGATTAAAGGGGCCGTGATTTGCTTTTTTTTTTTTTTTTTTTTTTTTTTTTACCTCTTTTTTTAAAAACGAATATTCGAATATTCGCTTCGAATCAGTGCAGAATATCCGGAGCTCAAAAAACGCTATTCAGGCCAGCCCTATTTGGCATTATTTCAAATGCATACTGTATATTTAAATATTGCAATATGTGGATTTAATGCACATAGTATGGATTAATATAATACAGATGAACTCCTTTGACCTGTTTCATATGGAACTGTAATGATTTCCCTGCAGGTTTGACCCGAAAAAAGGTTTCTGGTGTCAGCTGCTGGAGGGAGGAAAGACGAAGTGTTTGGGGAAGAGTAAAGGAAAGCGATACTCTGATATGGACTCGCAGGTACAGTATCTGTCCCTGTATCACACAGCCTTCACTGCCCCTGGATGTTTGTCACATGGACCTGTAGTGATGAGAAGGGCTGGCATGCAGATAATCTTATCTCGCTGTGCACGGTGTCTGTTGACACGTTGATTTATTTACCACTGCAGCTGAATGTAAACTCCCACCGATACAGGTGGAAAACAAGACAGCATGTTACTGTTATGATAAATTACATAGTGATATGCCTTTTGAGCATGTAGTGGGTCTTATCAGTACTTCTGGTAGACTGGACAACTGCATGTTTTATATGAATATGATTTTAGACTATTTATAGAGAGACTAGAAGCATCAGCCAGTGTATGCCACCTGTATAAACTGCCTAGGAACAAGTACCCGATTGCATGCATTTTTTTTTTATTACATGTGCCACAGAATGTACCTATTGATTATTTTTTATTATTGATTATTATAAGCTTGTTTATCCTTCTTTTAACCACTCTGTTATTTTGCCTTAAAATAAAATAGGCTATTTTTTTAACAGTGGGCTTGTGAAATGAAATGAAATGAAATGAAATGGGTACAGATCCTGTAAAATAAGAGCATAGTTTTAACACTGTAATCAAACACTCATTTGGCAGACAATGGAGAAAACAGAAAGTAAAGAACTAGCATTAGCTTTTTTCCTTGCATTAATCCTCTGACCACTGCACAAAGCAGCTCTTCTCCAGAACAACCCAAAAATTCTCAATGAAGTTAAGGTCTGGAGTCTGTGGTGAACAGTCCATGTGTGATGATGATGATCTCATGCTCCCTGAATCACTCTTTCACAATTCCAGCCCCGTAAATTTCCTGACATTGTCATCTTGGAATATGCCCGTGTCATCAGGGAAGAAAAAATCCATTGATGGAATAACCTGGTCTGTATTCAGTATATTCAGGTAGTCAGCTGACCTCATTCTTTCAGCATATACTGTTGCTGAACCTAAACCTGACCAACTGCAGCAACACCACATTTACTTAGTTAAATCTAAGTGGAGACTTTGTAACCATTACTCTGACTACTTTTATCATCATACAAATTATGTATCATTAAAATGTCTTTAGCTAAAGCTTTTTCTTTCTTTTTTTTATAAATTGCTCTTAACTTCTACCTTCTGGCTTGTATTTCCTTCATTCTCTCTTCTCCAGTCTCAGGTCTTTCTGAGGGAGTACTACAGGGATCATAACATTGAGCTGTCGAAGCTGCTGTACAGGATGGGACAGCCACTGCCCAGCTGGCTTAAAGATGAGCTGCTCAATAGCAGGTAGCATTGAGCCTCATACCTCCCCCTGCCTGACACTGGTACCGTCTTCAGCACCACTCGACTCTTTGCAGTGTAGTGAACTATTAAAATAAGTGGGGGTGAGGAACATGGACTCTGTGGAAATTAAACAGTTGAACGATCAGCCTCCCCAATGGGGTGGAATGGTACGAGCCACACTGTTCTTTTGGGCTTTGCTGTGGCGATTAGTGTGGACAACTCTGATTCCGTCTTCATCTGAGGAAGCAAAGACTCTGTGGATTCCTTGTGTACATTAAATCATGGTTAAAAAAAGGAATGCCCAGGAAAACTTGCAATGAACTTATGCGGTACACTTAAGAAAGTACACCAATCGTGACTGAGTGGATCTGGAACTGATGTCATCAGGGTTTAACATGAAGATGTGAGACCGCAGGAGTAAACGTGTATATTTTAAAAGTGCCAGTTATGGAAGGACGCACTGAGGTTTTGTATAATGTAACTGTGCTCTTGTGCTCTTGACCATACAAACCAGTTACAAAGCCTTTACTCAGCATGATAATGAGGCGGTGAAGCTGCCCTCAACACTAAAATTGAATGTATCATAATGTAATACAAGGCCTGCCAGTTATTGATTTTTATAAATATTTATGAGCTAGTGTTTCCTCCTACAGAATTCCTTCCACCCTGCCTGCAGTGGAATAACCTGATTCACCCCATACGGGTTCCTCATTAGTTTTAATATAGCACTAACAGAACAGGATCTTTTTTTTATGGTGGGAATACACTGCTCAGCTCGGATTGTATGAATTGACCTGGGGGGTTAAAGCATAAAGCATATAGAGTAATATGTTCAGTAAAATGTTCAGCACGATGCACCTGAAAATGCAGCCAATTAGAGGTGAAAATTTCTGATCTCAACAATTTTTTTTTTTTAATTTATCATGAAATCTCTGACCTACTAAATTTCTCCACACATATACACACATATTATTAAACAATACACTAAACTGAATAAATTCAGCAGCCTGAAATATTTATTTTGTCCTTAAATCACACCTGTTTATTGAATAGTATAAATATCTAATTAGTACAAATGCTAACTGGATCCATACAAATGCACAAATGCCACTGAACTAATGTCTTACACTGTAGAGTATTGCAGACAGTAAAGCAATTTACCAACCTTTTAAACAATTTATAGGTCAATTAAGTCAAAAGGCTGAAAGTTTAAATTTTGCCCCACAAAGTTCACCCATTTATTGAAAGATTAATATCCAATTAGCAAAAATGCTAACTGGAGCCAAACACACAATAAAGCACAAATGTGACTGGAAGAACTGTTTTCATTGTAGAGGATTATACCAATAAAACAGCCTAGGTACTAGCCTTATCCTTTGTCGATGCAGACATACAGTAATTAATCAGATATTAGATATTTTAATCACAATCCAGTTCTTTATTTTTCTTTATTTTAACAACAGTGTTTAGGGCACAATCTGACAGCCTCAAAACACCATTAATGCACATTAATAAACTGGCCAACCAGCTGCACTGAGGAGAGTTATCAGAAGGTAAATAAAGAGTGTAGATGGAGTCTGCAGTGTGAGACTATTTTACATATTTGAAACAATAAAAAAAACAAACCTAATTGGGATATCCCTAGTATATGAGGAAAAATTTAAGTCAACAGCCTGAAAATTTAGTTTTTCCCCCAAAATTCTCCCGTGAATAATATTAGTTGCTTGTAATCCAAGATCAATGCAGTTACATCAGCAACTTCAAACTGATGTAATCAGGATACATTGTTGTTGTTTTTTTTGCACAGAAAACATAAATACTAGTGATTCTATTTTTTACTTAGCCGTCCCTCGAGTCCTCCAGCAACGCTGCAAGACTCTAGATATGGTCAGTATTTCAGGATTGCAGTTCAGCTGAATGTTTGTAAGATAGATAAAACATGACCCAGAATTGTGCTTTGTATTCCCTCCTGTAGAAACCCATAATTATTTTACTTGTGCACAGTAATGAGCAAAACTACAATAACAGGTTTCTACTTCAACAAATGGAGAATTGTGCTAGTTGGGAGATTTGGTACATGTTTACTTTTACAGACCTTTTTTATTTTTGTTTTACAGTGAAATAAAAACATATTAAGTGCCATAACTACATACAATATCAGATTTGAAGAGAATTTTATAATTTTCTTTTAGGTACTTTTGGTTGCGTTTAATTTTTTCGTATTTTCATTGATTGTAATTGTTTCATCAAAAAAAAAAGCAGAAGCCTGCATCAGCTCTGTCCTGTGTTCATAATACAATGTTTTGGGGGAGCAACATCCAGTATTGTCTCTCTGCCAGATAAGCTTAAGTGTGTACGAGTGTGTAGCAAATCAGGAAATCATCAGACAGCAGCAGTATCTTAAGTTTAATTACAAATTAGCATTGTGGAACGAAAACATTTCAGTTTTAATAAATAATGATGTAGAAGGGTTTTATTAATATAATCTAAAAAACGTTAATGTGCGCGCTACTGTGTGAAAATCTGGAATCAATGTTTCCATACCTCATCTGCTTTCAGTTTAAGGTGTAAAATGATATCTGATAACATATACACTGACATGCCAAATGTCATGGGACAGGAACTAATATCATGGAAGTAAAAGAACACTGCACTGACCTTTATCTGTATATTTATCTGTTTTATCTCAAGCCAGACACCCCCAGGTACAATCATTACCACCCACTGTACTGTACACTGTGGGTAGTAATAATGCCTTTTATGATGTATTCCCAATCAGACATCACACAAATTCGGATAAGATAATTCACATAGCTTTGCTATGAGCACACTAGCAAGTAGTGTTCAGCCTCACTCACAAGATAGCACCTTACAATTTACACAGGTGTGGATATTCCCAAGCCATCCTCTGAGGTAATACTGTATGATGGATTAACATGCTTCTATCCCAGGACGTTTGACCTACCAGTGCATGCCCATAAAACATTGGAGACAAAAGTTAAACACATTATTAGTTTAGCAAATGATTCCAAACTTTTCAGCAGAAGCACAAAAAAACTGTGTCTGAGGAAATTAAGAATCCAGTGACCTTTATGGGCAAATTTTGTGAACATCCCATATATACCAGTAGAATGAGATACTCTTCAGCAGCCAGCTTTTGGGGGAAGAAAGCTAAAATGATGGCAACTGTCTGATGCAGTGGCTTCTGGAGTCAAACATATCTCTCTCTCTCTCTCTCTCTCTCTCTCTCTCCCTCTCTCTCTCTCTCTCTCTCTCTCTTTCTGAGCCTCAGATATAAATATGTTTCACTGTAAATGTTTAAGTAGCTCTTTGTTTTGGGTGATCTCTTCTCGCAATCCTCCTCTTCTCTCTGGAGTGGAGGAATTAAGAGTGTCCTCATTTTACTCGGGAGTTTCCAAAACCAATCCCGCTTTAATTGGATACTAAACTTGGCATATTAGAAAATTGTAATCTTTATAATGTTCATTTCTAGTTTGTGGCTGCATGAGTGCTGGATTCTTACAGGGAAAGATGTTTGTTGTTTTTGTGGGTACATTTCTTTTTACCTCCCAGTTTGTATTGCTTGTTTTTTTTTCTTCTAAATGTCAATTGCATACGGATTTACACACAAAACAAGCTTCCACAGTCTTTTTTTATGGCTCAGATCAGATTTGCCCCACATCCTTATGGTCCACACTCATAAATGTCAGTAACCTGTATGTGGCTGTAATGTGAACAGATCTTTTAATGAAATGGCATGCATACGCACATTAATGCATTAATGCACATCACAACCCATGTGCAAGCAAATTGGGCTCAGACTCTTGCAGGGAGTCTGTTGTGCAGGCAAAAATCAAATGAAATCAGATCCAATCCATTTACATTTATGTTGCCTGTTCACAAACTGGATATGTATCCGATCTATGACCATATTTTATAGTTACTCAAGTCACATTTTAAAAAAGGTCAGATTTAATTTATTTAACATATCCTCACAGCCCTGAAAAATCAGATCTGAGTTACAATAAGGCAAAAAAAAATCATAATTCACTTTAGTGAGGTAATGTGAACACAGCTTAAGACCATGGTGAACATTAATGGGAATGTAGAAGGAGATTTCACCCTTTGACCATGTTCTTTGTGTTGTTATGCTTTGGGAATCCATCCCAAGGCCACTAATGTGCATTTTTCAGACAGATACGATACATTTTAATGACCCATCACCAGTGGTCAGGAAAGCAGGAAAGCACAGGTTTTTACAGTGTAAACATGGATTCTGTTATTTGATGATTTACGATGATTATTGGTGAAATTCAGAAGGAGGTACTTGTTGTTTGCAGACATGAGATGATGAGATGATAACCACTACTCCAGTGACTGGATTGCAGGCTCAGATGATCTAATGTAAATGTTATTTTGTTTTTGTTGGTTTATATTTTGATTTGTATTTATTTTAATTCTACTTAATTTCCTCTGCCAGTCTGATATAGTTTTGTAATAATACTTTAAAGTGCATCTAAACTCTAAAATTCCCAGGCTCTGTGGTCTGGGTTGTTGTGCCACTACAGCTGCAGTTTTAACAGTGTAATAAAAACAGACTGCAATAATAAATCCACTGCAGTGTTTTAGTGTTTGTGCTTTGCTTTCAGGCTTTATCTGAGGTCTATATGTTAGGGGTGGGCGATATGGCTCTAAAAAAATTACAATATTTCATGGTATTTTTGCGATAACGATACTCTTGGCGATATGAAAAAACACTGAATTAAAAAATAAATAAAAACACACCTCTGAAATTTTAATTTAATTATTGCATATGACATGATATGGCAGACCCCTAACTGAGATATTAAAAAAAATAAGAATTTGATCAGATTTGTAACAGAAGTCAATGATCCAGAAGGTCATGATACTAATAATGCACTCCATATATCTCCATATATCAGATATATCAGATTTAATCTGTCTCTAGGAGATATATAATGGGAAATGAGGACAATGTGATTTTTTCCTTTTGCTAAAAACAGCAAAAAAGTAGTACCCTGATGTGATGATTAGGGGTAGGTGATACTGTACGATATTTCAGGGTATAATATCGTTCACAATATTAAAAAACGTTGGCAATATTATTGTGCACAATGCGATATGGCACACCCCTAATGTAAGTGCTGTTTTTGCCGTTTTACCACTTGCACCACATTGGTATATACTGCTATCTAATATGATTTTACACAGAATGACATTTACATAGTGTGTTTGTTAGTGTGCTTGTATGAGTAGATCAGACTCAGCAGTGCAGCTGGAGTTTTTAAACACCTGTTTGTCTCTGCTGTACTAAGAATAGCCCACGAACAGAAATATCCATCTAACAGCGTTCTGTGGGCAGCATCCTTTGACCCCTGATGAAGGTCTGGATGATGACCAACACAAACTGTGTAGTAACAGATTCAAAGCTTCTGTCTCTGACTTTTCTTTATCTACAAGGTGGATCAGCTGTAGGTAGGAGTGTGTAATAGAGTGGAGGACAGTGAGAAATTAAACAGTGTTTACAAACTCCAGCAGCACTGCTGTATCTGATCTTTTCACTGTACCAGCACAACACACACACTACTAACACACCACTAAGCAAATAAGGAATGAATGAATGGTGAATTAAAGATTAATAAAGTATACAGAGATATGAACTCAATTGCATACAGTATGTTGTGTATTGTAATGAAGATAATAAGATACATAATAATGATCAAAACTGATCCTCTGTATTTAGTAGAGTTTAGTAAGCATTTTTACAGCAGTTTCATATTTTGGGTGAGATCAGTTTTTTTTAGTGTGTGACTGCTGCCCTCTAGTGCTCATCTTCATGTACTACACTGATCTCAAATGACTGAGTTTTCCAAGAAGAGCACACAGCCTTAAACCATTTTAATACCTTACACTATATGGTATTATAGGCAAAATAAAAAAAGTATCGCTCATTCATTAATCCTTTAGAAAATGTGAGTATTAAGAAGAGCTAATGTTGCTTTTGTTGGAGTAGCTGTCTCCACTGTCCCGGTCAGAAGGCTTTGTTCTAGATTAATCAGGTAGTTAGTGAGGTGGAGATGTTTAATGATTTCACCTCATGCAAGTACAGTTTGTAAAAAGAGAACAGAGGAAACACCTTACAGATGTAGGTTCACAGTTCAATTTACGGGGGGGATTACGGGGTGATAATGACCCCACTAATTAAGACTTAAACCACCCAAAAGGGGTAAAAACATTTCTATAGCCTTTTTTTAAACGTATATTAATAAATATAAAAAATTAACAGTATTAATTCCTGAGAGAATCTCGTAAAATAATTTTAAACACCCCTAAAGTGGATCATACCATTCTTTGTTAGTTTTACCTCTTTTCCGCCTGCCTCACTCATATTATTGTATAATTCACACCCTGTGTCACACCCTGTGTTTTGCTACATCAGTTTCAGTTGAATATTATATTAGGTTATATATATATATATAATAAGGTGTCAGGGCAGTTTTATCATTTTTATTATTATTATTATTATTATTATTATTATTATTATTATTATTATTTCTAAGTTTCCATCACTAGTGATGCCTTATCACAAGGAGGGTAAAGTCTAGCACACGCCTCCTCTGATATATGTGAAACCAATCACCTCCTCTTTTTGAACTTCTTCTGATGCAGCATTGCTGAATAGAATCACAGCGCACTCAGAGGAAAGCGCAGCGACTCTGTTCTGATACATCAGCTCACAGATGCCTTGTGCTGATCAACAGCATCCTTTGGAATGATGTGGAGAAAGAGCTCCATTTACTCATCCATTTACTCAGAGCGCAAGGCCAAAAGCTAAATGACCGGGATTCGAACCAGCAATCTCCCGATTATGGTGGCAGTGCGTCAGTTTCAGACACAGCCTTCTTCTGTGTTGTATAAAGAAATAATGGATTGAGTAATTATTAAATTAAAACTTCATCAGCGGCAAAATCATTTTAGCCTAAATGTTTTTAACCTTTATAAAGGTAAGAAAAGCCTCTGGTGATGCTCTCTCTTTAGCCATGGCAACGCAGTTTTCTGCTTCCACCAGATAGCAAAGAAGGGCACCTCAAATTTTTGACTTCTGGATTGATCCCCTCTTTCTCAATATGAAGCTCCTTTCACAGCACAGAGTGTGGCTTCCTATGGAGTGTCTCTCTGTAATAGAGTGTAAGTGAGAAGGGACAGCTTGGGAAAGTCTGTAGATTCTAAATGCATCTGGTTGTCTGGGTTTCTGGGGATCAGTGGAGGCTGAGATTTATTAAGTTATTTATTAAGTAAGGTTTATTGAGCATCTATAATCCATGCTCTTTCAAATCATCAGTTTTATTCCAAACTAGTTCAGGAAAAGAGTCACTATCTTAATAAAATATTTGACTGTGTTTTCTGATCATCCTAAAAACATGTACAGGACCTTTAAAGCTCTGTTTCTAAAATACATGATTGATGGTTTTTATAAAGGTTTGAATGAAACAGGTGTAGACTTCTTTTCATAACTTAATCACTGCTCATCATTAATCATGTTGCCTGGCAACAGAGGAATGTACTGTAGAAAAGGTTGATGCTAGAGATTCAGAAATTATTCATGTACATGAACTCCTGAACTGAGGCTTCAGAGTGTCTGAAATGTTTTAGTAAATGAATAAAATCTTATGAATTAATTTCAGGAGAAAATTGTCCAGGAGAAAATATTTGATCAGTAAGTGGTGTGTTTATGGTTTATATCTGTCTATCTATCTGTCTGTCTGTCTCACTTTCACCAGTGTGGAAGTCCTACTAACAGGCATGTTGCATGTAGACTTTGTGCAGACTACAGTGTTTGTGATTTCTCTGTCTCTCTCTCTGTCTCTCTCTCTGTCTCTCTCTCTCTGTGGAATATGGAGCTACAGTTCAATTTCCACCCTTAACAGTTTCAATTACATTTATGCCTCTCCCAAAAACACAATGAAGTAGCAGCATTCATTTTTTTTTTATTAATCATTTTTTAGTTAATTATTATTACAAGCAATTAACACCACAAATATAAATACAATTTAAGTTTGGCAATCTCAAACAGTATTTTTTATTTACATTAAAATAAATGTAGCAGCCATCTGGCATACCATCATCACAACTGTCACAACCACTGAAATACACCATAGTGTAGTTTATTTTGCAACACTGTAGATTTTATCTGGCAACCACTTAATAACAATACAGGAAGAGACCCCGGTTAAGCTGTGCATCACACCCCACCCCATTCATCCTCTTATCTGAGTTAAGGTAGATCCCAATCTGGATCAGTCCATCATAGGGTAACACATACACACTTATCCTGTATCCTGTATACCTTCTATAAAGTTGCTTTTTGGCAAAGCACAGTTTTATTAGGACATGAGTACAATTACATAAAATACAGCTCTGGAAAAAATTAGACCCCTTAAAAATTATGATTTCTATGATTTTACCAAAGTAAAAACCTCTGGAATATAATCAAGAGGAAGATGGATGATCACAAGTCATCAAACCAAGCTGAACTACTTGAATTTTTGCACCAGGAGTGGCATAAACTTATCCAAAAGCAGTGTGTAAGACTGGTGGAGGGGAACATGCCAAGATGCATAAAACTGTGATTAAAAAACAGGGATATTCCACCAAATATTGATTTCTGAACTCTTAAAACTTTATGAATATCAACTTGTTTTCTTTGCATTATTTGAGGTGTGAAAGTTCTGCATCTTTTTTGTTATTTCAGCCATTTTCTCATTTCCTGCAAATAAATCCTCTAAATGACAATATTTTTATTTGACTTTTGGGAGAAATGTTGTCTGTAGTTTATAAAATATAAGAACTATGTTTAATTTACTCAAACATATAACTATAAATAGCAAAATCAGAGATACTGAAGTTTCTAATGTTTTCCAGAGCTGTAAATGTTTAAAGAAACACAAACCATGTTGACCTTAATTAAAAATATATGAATATATAAATATATTACACAAGAGCTGTGTTTTGAATGTATTCTGGACAGTGCTGATGTGGATGCAGTTTTGGAGCATTTTGGTAACAATACTACCCTCTGGGGGTAACTGTTGACCTAGCTGTTGCCCAGCTGAGTATGAGTAAAATGTGCTTGAAAATGTGTCCAATTTAAAGGGAATTTTAACATTTAAATTAAAGCCACAACCTCTGGCTCCTGGAGCTACATGATAGGCACAGTACTTGATGCACTCTTTGTCTTATTAAAATTATGTATTATTAACTATACAGTGTACTATCACATACTTTTCTTTGTAAGTATTACCTTATACATTTATTGTGTTGTCCACAACAATCCCACATTGCACCTCATAAAGTAATGTACATGCAATGATGAACAATGTTTATGAGACAACAACCACCTGACAGCCACAGAAGTCACCATAGCCACTGCTAATCAACTCCTGTACTATACAAAACCACAGAAACCAACCCAAAAACCCTTTCAATTACCAATAAACAAACAACAAGATAGAGAAACCACAGGTGGATACCTTATTCACCCTCCAACCCAACACCAATAGGGGGAATAACACTCCACCAGCAAAACACAAACAACTTTAATCCCCCAAAATACCCAACCTTAAACACCCCAAATAGCCCCAAGAAATGAGAAAGATGGACAAAGTATACGTATAAAAAATGTGTATTTTTACAGTCATAATTGAACTATGTACGTATCTACAAATAAGGGGAGTTGGGGATGATGAGGTGGGTAAGAGGGTAAGTGTGAAGCCATTTAAATCAAATGACAAAATTACTGCTGTTGTTTTTCTTCTCAGTTTAAAAATCAGTATATTCTTGTGTAATAGTAATGTCTAAAAGGTTGTATATATATATTTTTATATAAATCCTTTTGTAAAAAAAAAGATTGATAAATGTATTTACTACTGCTGTCACTTATTTTGTAATTATTGTTTCTTTTTTGTTTTATTGTGATTGTTATTTTTGTAATTTTTCTGCAATATTGTTGCTATGACAGTCATAAAGCATCTATAATTCTTGAGAGAGTGAAAGGAGAGAGAGAGAGAGAGAAAGAGAGAGAGAGAAGGAAATGTCATATGGCTAATAAATATACATAAAAATAACAGTTTATATTTTCCTCTTGGAAGTATATTTAGTATTTAGATACAATTAAACATATGTAGTTACATACAATTCCAAACATTTTATATAATTTGCATATAATATACAAGAAAATACAAAGAAACCCCCCCCCCCTTTATTTCTCACTTTATGACCATCTCACTGTTTCACTACACCATGTTGCTAGGCAACAGAGGCAAACAGTAGTAGTACTACTCTCACTGATTCTCTCTCTCTCTTTCTCTCTCTTACACTCCCTCTATCCCCCCTAAACCAGGAATCCCAGCTCGACCCCTCTGTATTTTAAGAGTGGGGGGGGGGGGGGGGTTTGAACACCTCTGTGTTTAGTGAAGAATAGAGAACAGCACATTCCTTTAGTGAGGAGTGACCAGGGGCGGCCTGTGCTGGAATTAGTTTAGGCTGTTTCAGGCTTCTTTCAAACTTAAACACAGAATTCTCAAAATGTCAGATTTACTGATGTGAACAAATTACACACCATTAAACTAAGGTAGATTTGGATTGAGATTTTTTAGCAGCAGGGTCAAAGGTCAACTTTGTTCTGACTGACATCACAACTATGATTTCTACTGTATCCGGATTGTATCCAGATTTTTTTTTGCTAGTCTGAACAGCCAAAAAAAAAAAAAACACATAAAAACTGATTTCTGCTAATCGGATCCAAACCATATTTGGTGCTGATTTGAAGTGCAGTTCTAATCAGATTTGTACGGGTGTGTGTCAGTCTGGACAGAATTCAGCGAGTCTTTTGTGTCAGAGAGAGACAGGAGTGTAGGGGTTCAAGAGGATTACAAATCCAATCTGATCACGTGCAAAGATTTAAGAAACAAATCTTATTGGCCTGCAGTCTGAAAAACAAAGTGCCTAAATAGTATAGACATTATTTGTGTTTTATTTATTAACGTTTGCTCAGAAATATCATTAAATAAACCGTAAAATGTCCACTAAGCTGGTCAAAACATCTGTAGCTGCAATTCCAGGCCTAAGCTGCAGTCAAGGTAAGATGGGTCCTTGATACGACTGTCCTATGATGACTCACGCTTAGTAGTCTGTTGCTCACACTAATGGAAAAGGCTTTGAGGTGACATCACACACAAATGTCAGGTGATCACATTGTGGCATAAAACCTATTAGCTTTTTTATTTCTTTACAGGAATAATTTATAAAGAGACTTCATTCTACATCATTTTCACCACTATCTTTGTGGTACTGGACTATTCCTTGATTTTGGATGAAACAATGAATGAACAGGTGTCCCAACACTTTTGTCTATATATTGTAAGTTCAAAAACACCAATAATTTGAATATGATAACATTTAATAACAATAATAAAAAAAATTGCACATATATAAATAAGGTAAAATTGCATAAAATATTACACTTTAGCATATTTACTCCAATTTCTTCAATTGGTTTATTGCAGCAATTTTCCAGTGTAATAAAGCCCCCCCCACACAGCCCCCTGTTTCCACTGTGTGAGCAGGTTTAGTGGTTGTCTGTGAGACTGTCTGTGATGCTGGAGAGGGGTAAGTGTCAGGGGCAGGGATAGTGGTGCCCCCAATCCAACCCCACTCCTTTCTACTGGTTTCCTTGGTCACGCTGTGGTGTATACACACACACACACACACACACACACACACACACACACACATGCTCTCCCCCAGCACACTAACACTTTAGCCATGGCAGCCGGAGTGAAGGCCACTTCCATGGACCTTCTGGAACCTGTGGCCCCCGAGTCTGAGCCCAACTCTGGGCCAGAACAGAACCACCAAAGCTCTGAGCAGCCAGACACAGACCAAGAGCACGAGCTCCAGATTCAGACCAGGAGTGGAGAGGATGAAGACGAGGAAGAGGATGATGAAGGAGGAAACTCTGGGATGGAGTCAGAACCCAAAGACCAGGAACGTTCTCCTGCAGATTGGATAGAGGAGCGCTTCCGGATCGACAGGAAGAAACTGGAAACCATGCTTTATGGTAAGTGTTGATATATATTCAGATAATATATTCAGTGTTATTATATTTGGTGCTCCATCCAATACGTTTGGGATGAGTTGGGAAGTTGGGGATGATGAATGCAATCAAATTCTCACAACAATTCCCCAGAATTGAGTAGAAATCCTGTCCTGGAATGTGTAGAGGCAGTTACTCCAACAAAAGTGGAATAAACATTTTATATTAGCCTTGATGTCTAAAAAAAAAAAACAATGAATGAACAGGTGTCCCCATACATTTGTCTGTGCAATATCATTAACTTTTATTAAATGCTCCACATGACACTTATGAGTGGTGAGAAATGAGTCGTGGATCTCACAAACTACAACAAACAATGTTTTTCCTTCATAATAAAAGTCATGATTTATGGAATTAAATACCTTTTAAAATGTTTAAAATGTTTAAAATGTCATTGAAGCATCCAATATTATAAAAGTTCAACATTAGTAACAAAAGTTTAACAAAAGACCTGACCTTCTAGCCACAAACTAATATGCTAATCATGATACAACAATGCAGTGTGATACAATACAATACAATACAGTACTACATAATGTAACACTCCTACTCCTGACACAACATCCTCGTGCCTGTGTGCCAGGATCAAAATATATTCAGATGCTCTGGATAACAGCATTTGCCTAATGAATTAAATGTTGAAATGTATCACTTTATTGGTTTATTAAAACTAGCACATTTATTTGTTATCATTAATCACATCTGAATTGTGCACTTTTACAAAGGCAGCTTCTATTTAGAACTATGACAACAACAGCAAAGAAACAATCTTTGTCAAATCGTTTACTGTTTTTCACAGTTTTTTTCTTCCAGTGTAAATCTGGCAGATGTTTCTTACAACATGACCATTTTAAATTACGAATGGATTTATATAAATGTTTGTATAATGACTTAATAAAGGCCTTTTTTTCCTTCTTCTTTTTAAATGGAAGATTTAGGCTTAACAGCAATGCTTTAGTTTTTTCAGATCGGTCTTTCAGATCAAGAAATGAGTCATTAAAAATGAGTTTATCCTGCTTTTTTGTTGGAGTTACTGCCTCTAATCTTTAAGTAAAACCTTGCATTAGGTTTGGGGCATTGCTGTGAGAAATTGATTGCATTTAGCAACAAGAACAAGTAAATGACGTCTGGTTGCTGGATGATCACTCAGAGTCTCCCAAATCACCCCAACTCCTAAACATTCTGAATGGAGCACCATGATTTAAGAGAACACAATTCCACTGCTTCACAGCTCACATACTTCTCTTTATATACCTGGCATCAGGCATGATGCAGATAGGTTCATCCATATCGTCGCTGTCCTATGAAAAACACTTATCTCCATTTTTGTCGATTTTTAGTTTAAAACATAATTTGAACAGACAAACTGTCCAGTACACTTTGCCAAAATTTTTTGATGAATTGGCCAATAGAAACACTTCAAAACTACCTGAAATAAACTCTTTTTACATTGACTTCCATTGAAGGTTTACAAGGTTTTTCTCTCTCCTGTAAAGTTGCTGTTTGGGACATAAGTGTTTTTCATTGGACAGTGACGATATATCTCTATAAAGTCTTATAGACACACTTTTACTAGAAGAGACTGTGAGATATATATATATATATATCACTGTCCCTTACAGTAGTTTTACCCCTGTATGTCATATCACACTGTCCAATTCACTGTCTAACTCAAATCTGTAGAAACTTCCAGCCCATCTTTATTAGTTATGCCTGCTTTGGACCTTAGAATATGATCAGTCTTGACATTACAGGCGTTGTGATGGATGTTGATATTTTAAATGAGCTCGGGGTCCTGATGGAACGGTTTGACATTCTGCAGTCATGTCGTGGCCGCGGAGTGTTATTGCTCTGAGATTGCTCTGAGCAAATGATGGCTGTTCTGCACTAATGCTGGTGTTTAGGCTCCCCTCCAGGCCCTGTTTCAGCCAGTATCAGTGCAGGGGAAGCCGGCATTGTCTCAGCCAGTAGAGCGTGTGTGTGTGTGTGAGTGTGTGAGTGTGTGTGTGTGTTATCGTGGAGAAGCAGCTGGTGACTGATGAGGGGATTGGAGTTTTGAAGAAGTGTTTTAGTCTCACATGCTGGGACAGAGTTATCCCTGCTGCTGCTTTGATGTTGAGAGAGAAAACCTGTGCGTGTGCGTGCGTGTGCGTGTGTGTGTGTGTGAAACAGAAAAGAATAGAAGTTGAAGAGAAGCTGATCACTTGAATGTTGAGTAGGCCGTAGCTGCTGTTGCTGGAGTGTTATCTCAGCTAAACTGACACACAGGGCATTGATAGTCTTGTGCTACACTGAGTGAGTGAATGTGTGTGTGTGTGTGTGTGTGTGTGTGTGTGTGTGGTGTGGTGTCTCAGGATTAGCTGTGACTTTATCACTCTCTTTTCTTCTTTTCCCGAAAGTGTGTGTTTGTGTGTGTTTCAGTGGGGGATGGTTTTGCATCAGCATTGTCACCAGTTAAATGCCTTTGCTGCATGACGCTGTTTCTCAGAACTGGCTTTTGGCTCTCTTTTCTTGCTCAGAAACACACATACACACACATATACACACACACACACACACACATGCTGGTAGTTGAGCCATTCCTAGAAGCAGGGCAGCGTAACCCGTGGTGATGGGAGGGGGGGGAGAAGAAAGGAGAGGGATGTTCACCCTAACCCTGTAAATGTCAGTATGGAGCTATGCCCTTTCATTGTGTTTAACTTTAACCCCCAGAACACACACACACACACACACACACACACATTTGTCTGCCTGTCCTTGTATTTAAACACTTTGTGTAAATCTTAGTGTTGACTTCTCTCTTCTCCTACACATTACAACCTGTTTCACACACACCTACACCCCCCCCCCCCCACACACACACACATTAGTAACATGTTATAAGGCATGTGACAAAATAATCAGGTTACTGTAACATTCACACTTTATGCAATATAAGCTACAGTATTTCTGCTGCATCTGTACATAGAGCCAATCACCACAGACAATCATTTACACAGGTTCCTTTGTATGTTCTAAAACTACAGAAGAGTCACAAATTTAATAAACGCATAGTGGAAATGAATGCAAGAAAGGGCAGTTGCTTCAGATCATTGGCTGCTATAATAACTGTGAAGTTATTATAATAACTTTTTTTTACATAAAGAAAAGCTATTAATTATAGAGAAATTGTTCTCTGTAGAAATTGAGTATTTTCAATGCCTAGCAATATATGAACCATTTTCTCTATTTAGTTTCTGTATTATTTTAAGTAATTGTTTTGTTTTTTTTGGAAAGAAACTTATTTCTCCGAAAATGTCAAATGGTCGATATATGGTTATTTATAAAAAAGGCTCCTTTAGCCATAGTATAGTATAGTTTAGAAAAGGATAGTATAGTATCATACTGTGTAGTATAGAATAATATAACATAGCATAGTATACTATAGTATAGTACAGAAAAGTATAGAATTGTATAGTATAGTTTAGAATAGGATAGTATAGTATCATACCGTGTAGTATAGTATAGTCTAGAAGAGTATAGTATAGTAAAGTATAGTATAGTATATGTCGTAAAGTATTGTAACGTATAGTATAGAGTCACATAGTACGGTATAGTACAATATATAGTATAGTATAGTGTAGTATAGTATAGTGTAGTATAGAATAGACTTGTATAGTACAGTATAATATAGAGAAGTATAGTATACAAACAGGCAAAGAGCTGTTTCATTTACAGCATTTAAATGGTTATTTGTTTTTTACAGAACTACATAGACCCACTGTCTTTACCTCAGAACCCTTGCATGAACCCATTTTACACAGAGTGAGGAAATAAAGCACTATCCACTTCTATCCTAATCCAAAGTCTTTTCATTTCTGATTTGTGTATCTGTTATCTGCAGGTCCTGCAGAGGGGACCAGCCTGTCTGGAGAGGAGTTTTTCGAGAAGGTGAGTCTCCTGCTGTGAATGGAGATATAATAATCAGTGCACTTTAACAAACTGAATAAATTAGAAATCCCCTGTTTATCCCAGAGATAATAAGCAGACTATTAGGCTTTAGTTTTGTGACATCATAAAAACAAACACCTCAAAACAGATTCCCATATATCTACCTTAATTCACCACTCCCACTTTAAGAGTTTGTGTATTCCACGTTTGTGTTTTAATTGTACACATGGTTTACACAGTAGTTGTATTGTATTCAAAGTGAATGCAGTCTGAAGTAATCCATTGCTGTGGACGGTGTACTTTAAAGTAAGGTTTTAGTTTCTTCTCCACAAAGTGATAAGAGCAGACATAAGGACATTTTGGGTAGATGTTTTTGGACGATAAATTCAGCACCTTTAAATATAGGTGCAGCTTCTCTGCTTTGAAGGCAGTGGAAATAAGTTTTGGCTTTGTATTTATTTAATGTACAAAACACTGTTTTGCACCAATATTGACACTCTCTAACAGTATATTATACTGCTGTTCTGTGTTCTGTTAATGTAATAAATGTAGTAAATTAGTCAGTGCTCACTTTTTAATGGTTGGTGTGGTGTATTAGATAACTCCATTACCTGCCAGTGAGCTGCCACATCATGTGGGAGACTGGGGTTCAATTCCCAGTCTGGGTGACTATGCTGTGCTACACCAATAAGAGTCCATATGGAGCAAGACCAGAAATTCTAACACAAAGAAAGCAAAGATGGACGTCCTTCCTTGCTGTCAGGGGATAAAGTATAAGGTGGATATGAACTGCATGAGCTAGGGGTTTAACCCTTAGAACCTTACAGACATATTTTCCATCCAAAATCGCACCTTGTGTTCTCAGCTTAATAACTCAGGAATCCCTTCACACGTCAACATAATCCATATATGGTTAGAAAGGGCAAAACTTACTCTTTCTAAAAATAGTGATGACATCCCGGTGCGGTAAAGATAAATCTACAAGAAACCCATTGAGAAATACACCTAAAAAAGTGAGATCTCCTTCCCCAACAAATATTATTTACCTTTAGTGCTTTAAACATATTTATACGATGTTTTAAACCAAATAATATCAGTAAATATCAGACTCAAAAGTGTCCACAGAAAAAGTGTGAAACTACCGGCTTTACTCAAACTAAAGCTAGGTATGGTGTGCGCACTACTTTATATAGTTTATATTTTACTTGCACTTTTTTACTAAGTAGTTATTTTGCACTAAACATTTTTATTTATTTAGACTAAAAAGTTTACATTTTTTTATATAGTTTTCTTTGTGTGTCCTGATCAAAATACTGAAAGGCATAGGCTGCTCTGAGTGTCAGGTTTTTAGTAATCTACATGTATCCTAGAGGTGTGATTATCAAGAAACATAACTCTGCCTGATGCTCTCCATGTATTTTGTCAAAGTAATAAAAAGCCATGTAATGAACTACATCAATATTCTTATGCTTTCAACTTATATACCGTATTTTTCGGACTATAAGGCGCACTTAAAAACTTTTAATTTTCACAAAAATTGACAGTGCGTCTTATAATACGGTGCGCCTTTTGTATGGATTTTACTCGTCAGGTTGTAAGGAGCAGTAAACACACACTCCGTGCAGCGTTATAGAGAGTTTCAGTGCTATACAGAGTCCAGAGCCGTGCAGCTCCGAGGCTGAGCAGCAATAGCATTAGCTAGATGCTAACCGCTAAGCTAGCTAGCTTATTCACTGAGATCAGTATTATCTAAATTTTACTCGTCAGGTTGTAAGGAGCAGTAAACACACACTCCGTGCAGCGTTATACAGAGTTTCAGTGCTATACAGAGTCCAGAGCCGTGCAGCTCCGAGGCTGGAGCAGCAAATAGCATTAGCTAGCTTATTCACTGTTCAGAGATCAGTATTATCTAAATTTTACCCGTCAGGTGTAAGGAGCAGTAAACACACACTCCGTGCAGAGCCGTGCCGCTCCGAGGCTGGAGCAGCAATAAATAGCATTAGCTAGATGCTAACCGCTTAGCTAGCTAGCTTTTTCACTGTTCAGAGATCAGTATTTTCTAAATTTAGCACTTTTAATACTGCTCGAGCAGTATTATTAGAGTTAGATGCTAATCGCTAAGCGTTCACCGTTCAGAGGTGAGTTATCGGCCTGTAAGTCTGTGCTGCTTTGCCTGGCTAGCATTAGCTAGATGCTAAGCGCTAACTCTCTCAGAGGTGAGTTTTATCAGCCTGTAATCTGCTTGTTTACCGTGTTAAAACAAGCTACGGGGGACGAATCGCTAGCTAATATCTCACTGTCTTACCAGAACACGCAGGATTACTCAGTGTAACGCTGTCGTTTAAGTTTGGGTTAACTTTACTAGTTTAGGTGACTAGCTAGCGTGCTAGCGGATAGCTATGCTAACGCTGGTGCAGCAAGCCTTAGTGGACATCTGGAAATCTAAGCTTACTGTAAATAAACTGAAGCACGTTACTCACCCAAATAAACAGTTTTCAGGAGAGGAATCTGTGTAGATTAATATCCAGCACTCGTTTGACTTTGAAAGAGCTATATTTTGTATACTGAGACGCTCCACCGGCAAGCGACCACCCCCGGTGGGGGAAGGGAAACATGGCGCCACCCCTGTTCACTTTGATATAGGCACCCTTTCTAGTGTCACTTAACGCGCCTTATAATGCGATGCGCCCTATGTATGGAAAAATAGCAGAAAATAGGCGTTCTTTGATAGTGCGTCTTATAATACGGTGCGCCTTATAGTCCGAAAAATACGGTACACTAATCTAACCATTTTTTAAAATATATCTTAGGAGTGAATATATTTAAAGTCTATACATTCAAAAATAAGTGAATAAAAAAACAGGCGCTTGGTAAAATTTTGACCAAAACATGATCAGTTCCAGGAAAATATAACAATTCTGCTTCCTTTTACATTTTAAATGATTATATTTTTGAGCAGCCGTATGTCTTCTGGAGTAAAAGAGATCAGGGCATGTGTCTGTCTGATATAATTACTGTGTTATAAGACCTGAAAGAGGAACTGACAAAAACATTAAAAACAAATGCAATGTGTGTTTTTTTATATGTGCCTTCCTCCCCTTTAAGGCCTTAGAGTGTCTGTAATTGTGTGAGGTCTCCATTCAGCTTGGCTGCTCTATCAGTGTAACTGTGGAATACTGTGCTCTGTATTGGTTTCTATGGAAGTGACTTTGCTCACGATTCAGTGTCTTACAGGGGTAATAATGTGCTGCTTTGAAATGCTAATGCTGCATTGTCACCCTGCAAAGTCTGTGTGTGTGTGTGTGTGTGTGTGTGTGTGCGTTTAGAGGATATGTCCTCTCTTCTCTTTCCCACACCTGTCTTTATCTCTTTCTTTCTCACACATATATTATCCTCTCTCTCTCTCTCTCTCTCTCTCTCTCTGAGCCCCCCTCCACACACACAGACACAGACACACACACACAAAGATACACACACACTCGTTCTCACACTTACATTTCCATCTCTACAGATAATGAAGGAAACTAACACTCAGGTGAAATGGCCGTCGAAACTGAAGATTGGAGCCAAGTCGAAGAAAGGTGAGAGACATCTCGTCTCGTACAGCAAAACAGATTTCTGATACTCCTCACTGCTCTCTATCTCTCCATCAATCTCTCTCGCTCTTCACCATCTTAGCTTCCGTTTTTATTATCCTCCTGTCCAGCTGATATGGCTTGTTGTGCAGGACTAGGCAGTGTAGCTCATATTAACTCATATTATATACTGTAAATTATATTACACTGAAGTGAATATAGAGCCTAAATTACCTTTAAAAGCAGAGTCATATAAGAAGGCATTCTCAGAACCTATAATAGCCCAGCAAACTCACTGACACAATCATCTTAATAGAGATGAATGGATGGTAATTTCCAGGGGATGTACAGAAGACTTTGAACTCAGACGCACTGTACATCCTACATCAGTGCAGTTCTAATAAAGAGTTGAATAATTAGGCCAAAGCTGATTAATGGTAGTTTAATTATGAAGGCAATGTTGTAATAGTGAAGTTTTACCATCAATATATTCTGATAGCTTACATTACTATTCTATTCATCAACCAACACATCATCCATTCCCTATCCAATCCCAATCCAATCCCTATTCAGTTGCCCATCCACAGACAAGGCTTCTGGACAAAAATAGTCATATGTAAAAGATAAAGATCCACTCTCCTCCAGCTGGGAAGTGAAATATGCTTTTCACATTTTTTTATTTATCTCTGCATCTGAAGGCAACAGTGTATCCGGACTGAGTCAGTAGAGTAATATTACGGGATCTTAAACCGATATGATGCAGGTGTGTGACCCATTCAACATACATGATTGAACAGCGAACAGCTTTGAACAGCAAAAATCATCAGATCTCAATCAGCAGGAACAGCAGGAGAAATACTGAAATAGACTTTCCTGAGCTCCAGATGAAATGTGCATCCAGTGTGCACGGAATAACAGGATAAAACATACCAATCTTAAACTACTGGAATAATCCTTCTCTGATAAGACTAATGCTGTTATTAGAGCAAAGGGCTGAGCAGTCATGTTTTTGCACATGGATCAAAGCATGTGTTTTTTAAATTCTGTTTATTGCAGATAAATCAAAAGCTCCAACAAAATTGCAATAACATGAAGTAAATCAGAAAATAATGATGCAGAGATAAATTAATGATAATGGCAATACAAGAAGAATCCACAAAACAGAATGTACTAAATAAAAGCAAATTACAAAAACAAAAGAGCTTAAGGGGGAGTGGGAGAAGAGGGTGATGGAAGAAAGAGATGTTAGAGAGGGAGAACTACCTAGATCAGCGGTCTGCAATTAAGTTTGGCTGCGGGACAAATATTTTTTAAGCTATTACGTGGCGGGCCACAAAAAAATTCTGTTTTGGAAAATTAAGTGTAATGGGATGGAGTGCTACAGACTAGTAGCTCTCCAGCCCAAAGGGTTGTTGAACCCAATTGCAGAACAGTTGATCTCAAAGCAGGTAAACCTAAGAAGAAGAAAAAAATAAATAAATAAACACACCGCTCCTCACGCAGGATCAAACTTCTGCCCCGGCTAGTGAATTGGGACACAACTGGGAAAAAATGCCCTTATAAGGAGATAGGGAGGTCAGGAACGGGCGGAAAACAGAGACAGGAAAGAAAAGACAGAGAGACTAGGGAGGAATGTAAACTAAAGCTCGCCAGAGAAGCATTTTATTTTACATTTTTTTCATTAACGTTCATTATGGTTCAAACAACCTCATGGGCCAGACGTTTCATGCTTCGTGCCCTGACCTAGATCTTCCACCAAAAGTTATGAAAGGAAATCTATAAAAAAAAATCTATAAAAGGCGACCAGCACCTATACATTTTTTTTTTTACAGAGCCCCTTAAACTAAACTTGATCTTTTCGAGGCGCAAAAAAGGCTACATCTCTCAGCCAGAGGGAATGAGAGGAGCAGGCACAAGACTTCCAGCTAATAAGTATTCTCCATCACGCTGGCAGAAGGGCAAAGGCAATATTATCCAGTTCTCGAGAGCGCCATTGGGTTGTGTCGGCAGGAATACCAAAAAATGACCAGTAGTGGACAGTAGTGGTCAGCTTCTTGTTAAAGACTGAGGAGATAGTGGAGATAACAAGTCCCCAGAATCTCCCCAATTTGCATAAAGACCAAAACATGTGGTAAAGTGTGGAGGGGTCCCAGTCACAATGGGGGCAGGTAGATTTTACCTCTGGATAAATTTGTGACAATTTAGCATTGCACATGTACGCTTGGTGGACAACCAGGGGGCTGTCCAGCTCCATGGCCAATGTAGAGTCCAATACTGGAAGTTTTAATTTGCTTATGAATTAAGACAATAAGTAGAATAAGGAAAAACAATTGTTAAAACCTTTGTTAACATCTTTTGGTTAAGTTCGCCAGGTTTCCCTGGGTATCTCTAATTTGGTGTATAAACCTAGAAGCAGCCTGTCTCCTTAACTGGTGTTCCAATAGCTGACCATTTTTCTCTCCATATTAATATAAAAAAAACCTTGTGAATGTCAGTTAAAAGCTTTAGCTTGGTTGGTAGAAAGCAAATTATATTAAGTAAGAAGTTTAAGAATTTAAGTTCTGGGGTGGGGCCAAGGAAAATTTGATCAACCAGACAGGATATTAAATTTGCGAGTTCTTTGCATTTCTTAACATAAGAAGAATAGGACATAATTTCACCACAAATTAAAACATTAAGTGTTTCCCACAAAACTAAATAATGTACTGGAGATAATGTACTGAATGTGTTTACTGAATGTGAGTTTAAGTAGCTTATTCATGTCGGCTGTGACTGTATCTGCAGATCCATATGTAAAAGTGATAAAAATAAATAAATAAACACGGCGCTCCTCACGCAGGATCAAACCCGTGTCATCAGGGTTGCTTTCCAAAACACTACCACTGCCCTGGCTAGTAAATTGGGACATGGCCGTGAAAAAACACCCTTATAAGAAGATAGGGAGCTGAAGAACAGGCGGAAAACAGAGACAGGAGAGAAACGGCAGAGAGACAAGGGAGGATTGTAAACTAAAGCTCGCCAGACTAAATAATGTACTGGAGATAATGTACTGAATGTGTTTACTGAATGTGAGTTTAAGTAGCTTATTCATGTCGGCTGTGACTGTATCTGCAGATCCACATGTAAAAGTGGAAGGAAAGAAAGACGATGTCCTTGAGGCCAAGAGGAAGATTCTGGAACTTTTAGAGGCGAAGGTGAATGTATAAAATGTTTCAGTAATGGGAATTCTCCCACTTTTATCTGTTGAGGTGTTTATAAAATGATTGTCTCATTGATACTGTCTTATCTTTTCAAAAATGGACACACTGTAGGTCAATAAGGTAACTCTGAAGATGGATGTGACTCATACTGAACACTCTCATGTGATTGGTAAAGGAGGAGGGAACATTAAGAAGGTTATGGAGGACACATCCTGTCACATCCACTTCCCTGACTCCAATCGCCACAGTGCAACAGGAGAGAAAAGCAACCAGGTACGAGTCTATCCTAGTGGCCATTAATTGTGGGTATGTCTCAATGGTGAGTCCTGTATGAATTGGTAAGTATATCTGACTATTCATGACCAATGAGTGATCCACTTGTTTGGCTCCTATATCTTACGTGGCCTGTTAAGTGTGCCCTGATGTGATTTCTAACACAGATAATCCTTTACACCAAGTTTGATGCCTTTTTAGATGTCTGTGCTATTAATTAATTAATTACTTCTCATTAACGTCCACTGTTTCTGTTTCTCTGCTCCCTGTCCGAAATTGCTCTTTTTGATTCCCCTTACTTCACAAGAATGCTCTTTAGCAAGGGAAGAGTGTTCTGCTTCCAACAAAATGATATGTTCTTCCACCTTCTTGATGCTCATTTGTTTGGCCAATGGAGCTGTGATTTATGAAAAAGTGACGGGAACACTCAGACTCTGTTGAATAGGCTTTAACTGTAAACATTGTTATGAAATTAAAAGAGAAATCCAAAAAGTTAAGAGTTAAAACATCTACTTGTATGACATTTAACTGAAAGCTCTTATTCAGAGCACATTTGGATTAGCTATAGCCTAAAAGTCAGAGAAGCAGTTGTGGGACCAGAAGACTGTAGATTTGATCTCCTGAATCAGTAGAAAGTGGGGGAGGGTGGAGTGCAAATATACTAGGCTAAATTTTGGGTCGGTAACAATGGGTCCTGGATTCATGAATACATCCCTAATAGCATATATACCATCCAACAAAGAGGTTAATCAGAGCCTCAGTGCCTTTATTCGGTTCAGATGCTGAATAACTGTTCTCTCTGTTCTCTCTGTTCTCTGTCTCATCAGGTGTCCATCGCCGGACCTGTGGAGGGCGTGGAGTCTGCGAGAAAACACATAAGAGTCAGTGCCATATTCTCTCTATTCAAACCTATTTAAAAGTTTCATCAGGTGTCCTACTGTATTAATACAAATTTGCTCTGTACACCACCTCAATTTATTTTTAATTAATAGATCAAGATCAGAGTCCAAAAAGGGTCCCCCTGCCTTAAAACAGTGATCAATTATTTGAGAATTGGCATTTATTTCATCAAGGGCTTTCCCTATAGTTGGAATGAAGACTGTGCACTTTGAGTCACTACTAATAGACACACTTTACTGTTTTATAATGTCTCTAAAACTGGATGTGGATTGAGGCATCAGAGAAATTTTACATGGTTTTAGATTAATATATTTTCCTTACACTTTTCCATTTACATAGTGCAGTTTCTGAAATTCAGAAAGTCCCGGAATGTACGTAGCAATGATACAGGTGCTATTCTACCTATTACAGTCTGCAGAGCATTGGCTAGTTTTGCTTTAATAACAGCATCAGTCATGTCAGGTCAGGAATACACCGGGAATGCGTCTCTAAGAGCTAAATTGTGAATTCATTTAGGGGAAAGACAGGAAAACATGAACAGCAAATATCTATGAATTAACTGGTATATTCCTTATTTTATAGGATTAAGACTGTTATCAGGTAATGCATATTATTAGTCTGGAATTTATGGACTCATGGAGTTTCATCTGTTGTTTTATTTTCAGTAAGTGAAAAGATAAGGGTCATGTGATTTATTTTGTTATTTGCGGAATGATTTGGTTCATTCACACTGTGAAGCACCATTCTATCAGTTTTTAATATTTATTGTGCTACGTCTATCAGCAATTTTCTATTAATCTTCTATAAAGACCAGCGACATACATGGCAATGCCATAATACTACCTTCAACATGTTTGATAGGTAATGTATTAAAAATGAATTCTGTAATACCTATGAAGTTAATGTAACATTATGAAAGTCCACATTTAAAGTTAAATTTCGAGTCATCCATTGAGGTGGTGTACAGAATAAAAATTACACAAATTGTGCTGGTCCAAATTCTTATACTTCTGACTGTTCTGTATACACCCATAAATTAACGAGTAAGCATTTGATTAACCTGACCCCTGGCTGTGTCCTGCAGGACCTGCAACCTCTGGTTTTGACATTTGACCTCCCGCTGACCCTGGTGGGTGGAGTTGTTACGGACGCAGGGTCTCCTCTGATTCAGCATGTAGCACAGGCGTTTGGAGTGAGTGTGACATTCAGAACCCAACCTAAACTCTACTGCTCCACCTGCGTGGTCCGAGGCCTGCAGGGGAACTGTGCTGCTGTGAAGGTAAAATATAACACACACACACACACACATTTTATACTCAGACAGTTTTTATTGTAATGGCAAATGGCTCACAAAATTGCACACTGAATTGAAACTAATAAAAAAAGCAGCACAGAACATTAGCTTCATTCTGAGGTTAAATGGACTCCCATATACACCAGTGTCAAAGTCACTTCTCCAGTCATGATTATTAGTTTTTAGATTTATATATTCTGTATATATTCTTCTATCTATCTATCTTAAACATTCTACACAAGTGACACTGTTGCTCAAGGAATGATAAATATAAGCTGGGCACAACTTTGAAAATTGTACTTCTCATCTACCTGGCACCCATTATCAGACCTTTCTTAAACTTCATTACCTTACATTACCTTTCCATTAGCATGCTGGTCAGTGTTCAACTTCACTTACAAGATAACACCTCACAACTTATACAGGGCCGTCAACTGAGGTACATTCACGTTTTTACACACAACCATTTATACTCACCCCTCATCCGCACACTGGTGAGAAGCGTCAGCCAATACGTAGCATACTCTCAACCGGAAACAACCGTCCACCTGGAGTACTGCATTGGGCACTACAGCATTTTACCCAATCCAAATCTGGGCACACAGTAGTACATTCATTTACACACACACAAACTTTCATACATACCAAACACATACACAGTCACACCAGAATAATTTAGAGTATTTAATTTTTCTGACCTCCATGTTTTTGGACTGTGGGAGGAAAATGGTGTCCCAGGAGGAAACCCACACAGACACAGGGAGAAACATGGAAACTCGACCCAGATAGGGACTTGAACCCAAGACCCCAGTGCTGGGAGGTGAATGTACTAACCACTAAGCCAATGTGCCGATCAGTTCATATACTGCTATTTTATGTATTAAGTCCATTTGTAATGGACTAAGTTTTCCCTGATGATCCTCTGCTGGTTGCTCTGTTTTTTTTTTTATTATCTGACATTGGTTTTGCGTTCAGTAAGTGGAATGTTGCTCAGCAGGGTACAGGTCAGGTAATTGACATGGCAGATCATGCACTTTTCACACTGTGGCCTTCAAAAACCTGTGAGTTTCTTTAGAGCGATGTTTTGGGTTATTGTTTTGCTGCGAGGTCAATGTTTCAGTGCGGTGAAAACAAGTTCTGGGAATACATACTGAACAGAAAGAAGGTTATATTTTGAAAGAACAATATTCAGAATGCGTCCATCCATCTTCTCATCTGCTTCTTCCTGGTCAGGGTCGTAATGTGCCAGAGCCTATTCAGAATAAAGCTGTTTTTTTTTTATTTTTTAGAATAATACTTTCGGAATACTGATCCACAAAAAAAAAAAAAAAATCTATTCTTAAAAAAAATGTCACTGATTCTTATTCAGTAGCAGGTAGCAGTTATCTTTTAAATATTAAAAACTAATAAACATTGGTACCAATCAGTTAGGCTGATAGTGAAGGAAAGACTCTGAATTTATTTATTGTTTTATCTTCTATCCTTTGTGTTTTGAGGCAGTTGGTAAAATCTAAATAGTTAGGGTTTATGTCATTATATTTGCTACATGAAAGTATTCTCAAATGGTAGAATGTTCTGTAAAAAAGAAACGTCCATAGTTTTGTAGGAAATTTCTTTTTTATATCAATAGAATTTTATGCATTGATTTTAAGTGAAATGTCAATGATAAATAGACTTAGAGTTGTGTTAGTATATAACTGTGCGTATTAAAAACTAATAGTAAAATAAAAAATAATATAAAAATATAATACTGGAAGTAGTGGTTGCCATAATTCCACCATACATCATGTTACAATGTACAATTTTACAATGTGCAATTTTATCCATAACTTTATATATTTTTGTGAAATATATTTTTGACATTTTTTACATTGTGACCACAGCTGCCAGTATTGTATGATGCATTTTAAGTAAATGTCTGCCAACCACCACTGCCATCTTTACAGTATTTGATTAAAATGGCTGCGATGTATATGCCATTAATCAACAAATGGATTTGAAGGTTTTTAAAGCTAATGTTTTTAATACTGTGTAATATGTAATTAATTAACTTACTTCAAAATATAGATTTATGTATATGGTTTAGTCTTTCTAGCATCACTTATCTCTTACCTCTTCCTCCTGGCAGAAGGCCACCTGTGTCCTAATGGAACTTCTCCTGGGCCGAGAGGCGGCAGCAGTTGCCGGGGTAACAGGAGGGGTCATGGTCAGTACCCAACTGGACGTGACCTCTCAGCAGCATCTCTTCCTGCTGGGTCAAAATGGAGCCAACTTCCTCAGCGTGATGCACCAAACACACACACAGATCGTACTCCCCGACCTCACTGCCCCACAACACACACCCTCTCTGCTCATCCAGGGCACTGCGGACGGTGTGTGTCTCGCGCGACAGCAGCTCATGGTGAGTAAGAAACACTGTGTGTGTGTGACTGTGTGTGTGTGTGTGTGTGTGTGTGTAACACTAAGAAAATAAAGTCAAATTTGGCATCTTATCTCAGATATTATAATCCGAACATTCAAGGGCCTTTATCTATATCTCCAGAGTAGTCAGGCTACAGTTCCTCAATATAAAATATATACACTGTGTTTTCTATATAAAATGCATCCTTTATAGATGAATGCCCATTATTAGCATAGAATTTACATCATTAACTTATTTCAGAGTAAAAATAAAAGACAATTGAATTGTGTATACACTATATGTCCAAATGTTTGTGGACACCCTTTTTAGTGGTTACATTCTGTTACTTTAAGTTGTGCCCATTGCTGATACAGATGTGCAAATGTACACATAAAAACTAACATCTAACATCTAGCCCTCATAGAGAAATACTGACAGTAGACTAGGGGCTCCATTTTAGCATTTTATCTAAAGATGAGCTCTCAGCCATGCACCGTACAGCTTGATTTAGGGCATGTCAGAGTGTCTTTGCTATCATAACGACAGGAAAAGTACTCTTTGTGTGGCTTGAAACGCACAAAAGGCATGTACCACTTCTCCTATTTAATCATGGGTCAATTTTGGGTTTGATATCCAATGAACCAATCAGCTTTGACTTTGGCGGACTGTTGACAATTCACTGCCAAGATAGCAATGAACCTCTGGCTGTTGATGTCTGCCTTGGTTGTTTACAGTCAGTGAACCACCTCTGTTTCTGTTGCCATGATAGCAATGATAGCACCAGAAATATACCTAGTGTATTGAACACACATAATTTCCAGACCAATATGACCACGGCGTAGATATAGAGCCCTAGGATTTTCTGGAGCAGATAGACATGAAACTACTGGCACTATTGTAAAGCCACAGGAGGTAGATGTGTATAAAGCCCCCCAGCATTGCGCTGTGAAGCAGAAGAACTGTTTTCTTTGGAATGATGGTAATCATCCAATACATATCCTGTCCATACAAAACATTAAATATTCTAAAGTGACTTTGAGGGGGTGGAAAAAGGTCAAGACCTGGTTTGGATGCCATTATGATTAATATACAGATGATTAATATGAGAAGGAAAATTAGTACAATAGTAAAAAAGAAAAAAAAATGCAGTGGGCCACTATTTATGTATTGGGTTTTACTGATGCTTTATGATCTCTCTTTATGTGCTTGTTGTAGGACTGCTTGCCTGTGTGTCTGATGTTCGAAATGAAGGAGGAGGGTGAGTCAGACCCTCGTAAGCTTGCACAGATGATGCAGAATCTCGGAGTCTTCATTAGCGTCAAACCAAAGGTCAAACTGACTGCCAAGGTACTGCATCACCCATTATACAGTATGTGTAAAGCACTGACCTGGGCTTTGATAAGACTCCTGAATTGGCTGATATACAGTTTTGAACTGTGAATTCTTCAGAATACTGACATTTTCCAGAAGTAAAACACCTTCAAATCCCTTTTACATGTGTTTAATGTCTAATAGTTTATTCTAGCATTCTGCAAATCCCTTGCATAAATTACAGGAAAAGTGGAGAGACTCTTTTTGTTTTTGTGCACAGGAATTTATGCTATCTTTTATTAAACCGTCAAGCAGTCAAGTCAGTTTAGCTTTTAATTAAAATTCCAGCCTGTGTCAGGGGTCAGGAATTCCAGTCTGGAGGCCTGGAGATCTCCACAGTTTAATGTGGACCTGATTCAACTCACCTGTTAATTACCAGGGTTTTATAGGTGTGTAAAAGCAGAGAGTTTAGCAAACTGTGCTTGACTCTGTCCTTCAGTTCCTCAATTAATGATCGTTTATTTTAGATCAGGGAATTGTGCTGTGCTTGGGCCTTTAGTTCTTCTTTTATTGATTGTTTATTTAATTTATTCCTCCTCCATTAACATCTTTAATTAATATATTTTTATTTATTCACCTTTTCACATTTCTTTGATTACAGTTAAGCGCTTTCAGCTGTTACCTGTATTAACGTGTTTTATACATCTAGAATTATGTTATTATTTAATGTAATTATTATTTTATTATAAGAATGTTCTTATGTCTATCATGTACAATGTCTCAAAGTTTTTCATGCTATACTTCTGCTGTAGTTTGATATACAGTGAACTACAATTCCCAGAATGCTAAAGTGACTCTAAAGAGTAATTGCATTCCGCAGTCAGTGGTGGTGAAGGGTCTGGAGAGGAACATAGAGAGTCTATATGAGGCCAGACGTCTCCTGCTGGGTCTGGAATCCAGCGAAGTCTCAATAATGGCTAAGAAGTCTTGCGAGATCTCCACTGCAAGCAAGACCCCCCTGGACCCTCTGCTGGTCAACAACGGCATGACAGGCTACTTGTTCAACATGCTAATGCAGCAGCTGAATCTCACAGAGACAGGTACTGTGTGTGTGTGTCTGTTTGTGTGTGTGTGTGTGTGTGTGTGTGTGTGTGGGTGTGAAATGCAATGCAATGCTAAGTAAGCAGGCCTGAAATGTCCAAATGTTTTTGGACACCCCTTCTAGTAAATGCATTTAACTACTTTTGCTTGCACCTGTCTCTTGACACCAATGTGCAAATTTACACACACATTTGAATCAGGTGGTTTAAATTTAAGGAGACACCAAAACTTGCAAGGAAGAAGGTTGTCTCCAGAACTAGAGATGAAAACCACTGCTTTATCTAACAAAAGTTGTCTAACTGCACATGGCATTAAATAAAACAAAATATAGAAAAAGAAAGTCTATAATTTATTAACAAGAATAAAAAAATATAGTAAAAATATAAACAGCCAAATGTACCTCTTTACATATTCTTGTACATATACATATTTTTTTTTTTACGACACACTTGTACACCTTTCTGTACTGGGCATAGATAAGCAATGTAACATTATATTTAAGATAAATATATTAAAGATAGATAGATTAGCAGTTAAACACAGTAATACAACAATGAACATCAGTTGATGTGCATATTGTGAGGGTAACTGATGTCAGCCATACAGAACGTGCAAGTATGGAGTTATGCAAGTATTTAATTTAGTAGTGCAAATTTTTAGATATGTAAACAGTGTACAGTAAATAAACTAGTAGTGCAGAATAGCAAACAATAAAAAAATAATGTAATAGGGCATTTCTGAGAGTGTGTCTGCAAAGATGAGGGTGTGTCCACATAGTGACCAGAGTTGCCGGAGTAAAAAAAAGTGTCACAAAATCTTTAGTTTGCTGTGCTGAGATAAATAAAGATTAATAAATAAAAATAAACAATCAGTCAATAGATTACCAAGCAAATAAATAAATACTTAATACATAACAGTAAATGTATAAATGAGGGCAGTACTATGCCATACAGAGTTAATCTCTCATCTCTAACACTTCTTTAATCTTTGTTTAAATTTTCAGCCACTGTCCCCACGCCGGATTCTGTGCCAAGCACCGCCCCAGTGAAGCCCCGCCCTTCTCCCCCACCCGGGTTGGCTGGTCTGGCAGATGAGGGACGGATGGGACTGAGAGGAGCAGAGTCTAAGCTAGAGAAGGTGTGAATAATGATAAAAATGATAAAAGCACTTATCTGCTCTGAAGCCTCACTACACAGCCCTAATTGGAGGCTAATGTGGAGACATAATTGGACATTTTGCCATAATTGCCATCAGTAGAGACCTTTGTTAAACAGTTATTTAAACGGTTAGATGATTCCTTCAGGATATTCTGCGTTAGACTGGCCTTTTCTGGGAGCAAATGAGAGACTATTATGCATGATCAGACAGCTGAGTATTGTTTGAGCAATGGAATGAAACTATGATTGTTTAATTCTGAATGTTATTGAGTTCTGAAGACCATTACAGCTGTTATGATACTTGTAAGAATGCGCATTGTCAAATACTCAATTGCTTTTATAGGCAATGTGCACTCATTCCTGAAGCTCTGAATATTTTCTTTTTAAATCTGTTTTTGCTGCAGTTACAAAATGCTGCCTACCTACAATAAGGATAGAATTAGGTCTTCCCCACAAACATCCAGATATATAAAAAAAATGCTGTGGAATATCCCGGTTATGCAGCTTGCCATCAGCTGTTGGAGCCCTGTGAAAGCACAATTGGCCTTGCTCTCTCTGGGTGGGTAGATGGCGCTCTCTCCCCACATCCCTCCAAAGGGTGATGTTGATCAGCACGAGGCGCCTGTGAGCTGATGTATCGGAATCGATTTGCTGTACTTTCCTCCGAGTGCACTGTGATGCTACTCAGCAGTTTGAAAAGAAGCAGTGGATGACTTCACATTAATCAGAGGAGGCATGTGCTAGTCTCCACCCTCCTTGTGTTGTGACATCACTAGTGATAGGGGAAATAAAGCTGAGTAGCAGCTGAGTGGGTGGGACAGTTTGCTAGATAAATTGGAAGAAAAAAAGAGTTTTCTGTGCTTCTATTTTTGAAAATATTTTCATCTATGTTGATATGAAAATGCTTGTAAGCAAATACTAGCTCTATATGATGCATTGGTGCCTCTTGAGGTGAGACATCAAAACATCATAAAGAAGGAAAAAATAAGAAAACACTGAGGCTTTTCAAAAAAAACTCCACGTATGCCTCTTTGTTTGGATGGGAGACCAAATTGCAGAGAGAAATATTGTAAGGGAAAAAAAATACATTATATTGTCAAAAGAATGCAGATTGCTTCTACAAACATTAGTGAAAGAATAGGATGCTCTCAGGAGCTCAGTGAAGTACAGTGTGGTACCATGATAGGATGCAGCACCTGTACAACAAGTCCAGTCGTGAAATTTCCTCCTCACTACTATATATTCCACAGCCAACTGTCAGTAATATTATAACACAGTGGAAGAGACTAGCAAATGACAGTGTAACAGAGTGCGGTCAGCGGATGCTGAGGAGCATGGTGCACGGAGATCACCAACTTTCTGCAGCAGAGTCACTACATCACTACACACCTCCAAACTACATGTAGCTTCAGATTAGCTCAAGAACAGTAGGGTGTAGAAAGATTTATGGATTGGAGAGTTTCTATGTCCAAACCATGCTTTACATCACCAAACACAATGCAAGCCAATTAATACTTTTGGCAATATAGTGTAGCTTTAACATGTATGGTAATGTAGCAAGATTGTGTTTAATTATAAGACATAAGACTCTTTAATCCCAGTCAGCTTGCTTAATTATGAAACTGTTGTAAAGTAGCTTAACACATATGAAATGTCTTATAATTTCAGATTCCTGAGAGTGAGGACCAGCCCAGTGACCACACAGAGAGCCCACCATCTGAATTTAGAACACAAGATTTCATTGATGTTAAAGAGATCACTGCCAAGCCGGCAGTGTCGATGAGGAGGAATAGCCATTCAGGAGTTACCAGAGACCAAACTCAAGAATTAGGCCACCTAATATCATTACAGTCCTCTCCAAGGTAAACCTATCCTATTTTTATTATTATCTTAGTATTACTGGCAATATAAAAACACTGGGAAAAAATGTTATGTAAGTTGCTCCTACAGCCAACAGCACCAAATTTAATTTAATGTAAATTACACATAATCAAATAAAGAAAGGTAGCCTGGGGGAAAAGGCTACACAGCAATGGTGAGTGGGTAGGGCATGTGCTCTGTATGGAAATAGATGGTGCCAGAAGCCAATGAGAAAGTGTGAGTTGTTCTAATCAAGTTTTCACTGTCCAACAGTGGACTCAATCCATCAGGACTCCATCCATCAGTAGCCAATAGCATTAGTTGTGGGCGTGACCGTGCCAGATCATACCGTATGTGTGTAAGCTTGAACACAAATGAATTAGATTGTGTTTACAAGAAATAATGAAGTTACATTAAAAGCTCATTTATTTTGATTAGAAAATAACATGCATTCATGTTTAGATGCAAAACATAATTAATATCTGTCATAACAGCATTTCAGTATTTTATTTCTTAATGTAATACCAGCAGCCACTCAAAATGACTTTTTGAGTGTAGATCTGAAAAAAAAAAATCGTTCTTTTTTTTAAATCTCATTTTCTGCGTGTCTTATACTTCAACCAAAAACCTGGCAACGAGGAACATTATTTCAACATTTAATGCAAATTCAGAATATTTATTTGAATTTATTTCATGTATTTATAAAAGAAAGTCTTGTACACCTCAGTATTGCATTATGAAGGAGTAATTGTTATGCAGTGAGGGATCTGTTTATCACAGCTTGGGTGGACTTTCAGCTCAGCTCCTCATGCAGGGCTGTTTTACTGTGACATTTTCCACTGTGAACTGCTTGAATCTGATCCCGCTACAGACTGTGGGTGTGGTTATTATGAAGCTTTCCTGTGGATTTGCTGTTTTGGATTATTGTATTGCTGAAAAGGCTCAGGTATAAAGTGTCAGTGTGTTGTAATTTAAATAAATGCATAATAATTGTAAAATATATAGTTGGTCAGCTTTATGCTTTGACCATATATTTGACCATAATTAATCTGACAAAGTAGTAATAAGTAACAATATCACGATTATTGATAATAATATACTAAAAAGTATGAATTTCATGTGAATACCGAATTTTTCACACTATAATGCTCACTTAAAATCATTTCATTTTCCCAAAAATCATCAGTGCACCTTATAATTCGGTATGCTGGATTATGTTAATTTAACCAGTCAGGTTGTAAGGAGCAGTAAAGCCACTTAACTTAAGTACAGCATTATACAGGAGTTTCAGTTTAGTTCTCCAGCACCGAGACTGGAGCAGTATTAGCATTAGCTACGAACTGTGATAAGCACTAGCTCTTTCGCCATTCAGAGGAGAGTATTATTGGCCTATAGCCTGCTGCTAACCCCAGCTAGCTCCGCTAAGCGTGCTAAGTGCTAGCTCTTTCGCCATTCAGAGTAGGGTTACCAACCGTCCCTTGAAATCCGTAATCGTCCCGTATTTGGGCAGTAAAATACGCGTTACGTATTGAATTGATCCGGGACGCGATTTGTCCCGTATTTTTAAGGTGAGTCATTAAGGCGGGTGATTTGTTTCAGAAGCACCGCTGCGGCGCTGCCCCTCCTCCGCTGGAGAACAGCCACTTCTTCTAAACAGAGGCTGTGACTCTCATTGGTTAAGACACGGAGACTCACAGCCAATCAGAAGCGCAGCCTCTGTTCAGGAGTGGCTGTTATCTGAGCGGAGGGGGGGGCAGCGTAAATTAGGTGAGCTGCTGACGGAACTGAACATAATATACACATGCTGGCTGAGGAGCATCCAGGAGAAATCTGGAATCTCTACACTTTGTTCTTCAGCTCGGATCACAAGATACAACATACTTAGTTAAAAATGACAATTCCTTGTCATGTTTTACTGTATTTATGTTTATGTGCATCTGTTCAAATCATATGTGGTGCTTTTTCCCGGTAAAAACACTCATATTTCTGAGATAAATGGATTAGTGTAATTTACTTTGGTGCCTAAAACGTTATCACAGTACTGTATATTATACATGTGGTTTAAACTAATCTAATACCAAAAGTGTCTGCCAAAACCTATTGTTTTCCAACAAACTTAGCATACTGTTTCATGGTTTGGAGCTATATTATATAATTTACAGACTAATATATATATATATATACACATATATATATATATGTGTATATATATATATATATATATATATATATATATATATATATATATATATATATATACATATATATCAATCATAGTGCTTGATAAATCCCCCCGCCCCCCCCCGTCCCTTATTTCATTTTCGAAAAGTTGGCAACCCTAATTCAGAGGTGAGTATTAGCACCACTAAGTGCGGTAAGCGCTAGCTCTTTCGTTATTCAGAGGTGAGTATATTGGGTTGTAGCCTGCCTGTTAACCGTGTTAAAATAAGCTATGTGGGATAAACCGCTAACTAATATTGCCCTGGCTTACCAGAGCACTCAGGGTTTCTCAGTGTAGCACTGTCGGGCGGTGTTTAATAGTGATAGCCGCGGCTAGTGCTAGTGGTTAACCACTATCGCTCCTGCACCCATCCTTAGTGAAAATCTAGAAATCTAAGCTTACTGTTAATAAATGAAATCACTTTACTTACATAAATAAACAGTTTTCTGGAGAAACATTGGTGTAGATTAATCTCCAGTGATTGTTTGACTTTAAAACAAAATGAATTATAGTTTTGTTGACTTAGCTTAGCTTTACTTAACTTAGGTTTTTTTCCTGTGTAACTGTAACTGTGCTGTGTGTGTGTGTGTGTGTGTTTGTGTGTTTGTGTGTGTGTGTGTGTGTGTGTAGCAGGTCAGTGAGGATGGAGGTAGACAGTGTGTATTTTAACAGGGACCGACGCTGCAGTCTTAGAATCTTTCCCTCTCTGGACTCCAACTCCACTAATGAGGTAAAGAATACACTCGGTGTTGAGATGTTTGTGGACACCACTGTTTCTGCTGCATTTCATTTACATTTGATCTCAGATGTTGGAGCTAGGGATTGCATCATACCAGAGGTGACTGTGTTCCAGTTACACATTTAGATGTCAGCTATCATTTTTAGCATTGTCCCAGGTTAGCACTGTTAGCGATATTCATTATTAGCAATGCACAGATAAGACCATAAATATAATTTGGACAGTACTGTGAGTATGACTGGTATATTGAGACACAAAGAGATTTATTCCAAGCAGGAATTACTAACATCTGAGCTCTAATAAAATGCAGTATTTTTACTGAATTCTAAACTGGCTTGCTTATAAGGACTTTAGATTAATGTCACTTTGCCTAAGGGCAAACATCAAGTCTCAGATGTAACACCCCCAGAATTGGGCTGAAGATCAATAGAACTGTGTTCGTCATCTAATATCCAAATTATATATATATAATTACAGTTACAGTTTTTTTTATTTTACCAAATTAAAGTTTAGGCATCAAACCAAGCTAAACTGCTTGAATTTTTGAACCAGAATTTTTTTTTATTTGAATTGTCCAAAAGCAGTGTGTAAGACTGCTGGAGGAGAACATACCAAGATGCATTAAAACTGTGATTAAAAACCAGGGTTATTCCACCAAATATTGATTTCTGACCCTTAAAAATGTATAAATATGAACTTTTTTCTTTGCATTATTTGACGTCTGCAACTTTTTTTTCTCATTTCTCATTTCTCATTTTCTGCAAATAAATGCTCTAAATGACAATATTTATATTTGGAATTTGGGAGAAATGTTGTCAGTAGTTTATAGAATAAAACAATAATGTTCATTTTACTCAAACATATACCTATAAATAGCAAAATCAGAGAAACTGATTCAGAAACTGAAGTGGTCTCTTAATTTATTTTTCAGAGCTGTATATATAAATCTCTGAAATGATGATGCCTTATCAGTACATCTAATTCTGTTTATTTATATATCATTTTTAAATATTCTCATTTGATGATGAAAATGACAATTAAACACTGATTACTTATTTATTAACTTGTACTCCTACATCATTTACCTCCCACACTTTTATTGTGGGATTGTATGATTTTGAATGAAAGACGGATTCTATCACTGTTAGAGAATTGTCTGGATGTTGGATGAATGCCAGGTTATATTTTGTGTTTCTGTATCAGGGATTGAAAGAAACGCTCAGTTATTGTGGGCGACTGGGGGTCACCATCTTTATCTTACAGGGAACAATAAAGAGGACAGGTGTCTATAGAGGGAGGTGTATATACTGGAAGTGTAGGTTTGCAGTGTGTGTGTGTGTAGATCAGATCTGATCTGATGATCTGTTTATTGTTCTGTCAGTCAGTAACAGATCTGATCAGTCAGTAATGAGTTTAGACTGAACACCGTTTCCACCCTCTGTCTCTCTTACAGGATCACGACTATGAGAGGAAGAAACTACTCGCAAACAGAGGTCAGACTTCCCTTCCTTCTCTCTTCATTTCCTTCTTTCTTTCTTTACAACTTTTTTCTTTCTTTCATTCAGATTTCCTTAATTTTAGTTTTTAGTTTTCTTAATTTATGTATTTATTTCTATTTCTTGCTTTTTCTTTCATTACTTATTTCTTCCTTGCTTCTTTCTTCCTCCCGTTCTTCCTTTTATTTTTCTTTCCTTCCTCCCTTCCTTCCTTTTATTTTTCTTTCCTTCCTCCCTTCCTTTCTTTTTATTCTTCTTTCCTTCCTCCCTTTCTTCCTTTTTCTACTTATTTCTTTCATCCCTTCCTTCCTTTTATCCTTCTTTTCTTGCTTCCCTTCTTTTTTGCTTCTTTTCTTCCATCTTCCTTTCTTCCTTCCTTCCCTCCATTGCTTGCTTTTATTTTCCTTTTATTCATCTTTCCTTCCTCCCTTCCCTTTCTTTTATCCTTCTTTCCTTGTTTCCTTACTTCTTTGATTCCTTCTTGTATCTTACTTTATTTTATCTATCCTTTCTTCCTTCCCTCCACTTTTTGCTTTTATCTTCCTTTTATAGTACTTTCCTTCTTTTTTCTTCCTTTCTTTTATTCCTCTTTCCTTGCTTATTTCTTCCTTGCTTCAATCTTCCTTTATCTTACTTTCTTTGCTTTTTACTTCCTTGCTTCTTTAATAATTGTATCCTTTCTTCCTTACTTTCCTCTTGGCTCTGTTGATTCTTTCTCCCATTATTTCTTCAATTCTTTCTTCCTTCCTTCTTTCTATATTTTTCCTTTTTTTTCTTCATACTGCTTTCTTTTACTCTTAAACAAATGTTTTGGCAAGTTGCCATGGTAATAAATCAGTTCTAACTTGGTGGTCTTGTTGACGGATATGTATATGTATATATATTTGTGTGTGTGTGTGTGTGTGTGTGTGTGTGTGTGTGTGTGTGTGTGTGTGTGTGTGTGTTTTGAATCTTTAAATCACAGTTTTATAGAAATGAGCCGTAATGCTGTTTAAATAAGACATGTCCTTGGAACCCGTGAGCGGATTAATTCAGCACTGCATTAACTGTGAATTATCAAACTTGTGTTTTTCTACATTAATCACTGTGGCAGAAATGGATATTCAGTGGGCTGTGATTGGACGGCTCCTGCACGGTCTGATTGTGGGATCTGAGCTGAATGTATTTGGCATTCATCACAGTGACTGGGCCACAAAATACATTAAAGGTCCAGTACGTGCCAGAGAGGTGATATAGGGGACCCATTTATGTGCCACGCTGAGCCAAAGAGGTGATAGAGGGGACCCATTTCAGTGTGACACGCTGCCAGAGTTATAATAGAGTGAGATAGCACCGCCCACTAAAATATGCACACAGACACACACACACACACACACACTAATATGGATGAGTATGCACACACACACACACTCACATACACACACACACACACTAATATGGATGAGTATGCACACACACACACAACACATTCACAAATTTCATACATATCCATATGTTCTCATGCAAAGGACTGCACACACACTCACACAGTCAGTCCCCCTCTCTCACTCTCACTCTCTCTCTCTCTCTCTCTCTCTCTCTCTCACACACACACACACACACACACACACTCCCAAGAGTCTGAATGTTTGTCCATCATTCAGAGTGAGTCATTTGGAGGCTGCTGTGTGCCAAATGTGATGGTGCACCCAGAGAGGAGCTTAATGGAATTGTGAGTTACAGAGTTTGAATGAACCATCTGCTACACACACACAAACACACACACACACACACACACACACACACACACAGGAACACAAATCTGCACTCACAGAAATTCCAATTTCTTAGAGCGAGAGAGAGAGAGAAAGCAAGAAATACATGGAGAGAGAGATCACAGCACGTTTTTCTCTTATTAAGCTGTTTAATTAGGTTTCAGGTGTTTAATAATGCAGAGGGATTCAGACAGAAGGCTCTGTAATTGCTAAACACACACACACACACTCACCAGCACGGCTCACTGCCACTGTAAATCTGGCCTTTAGTTTAGGCTTTTAATTCCCTGTTTTAATTGCTTTGTGTGCTCTGCAGCCATGCAGAAGAAGCCAGTGGTGACAGAGGTGCGGACCCCCACTGACACCTGGAGCGGCCTGGGCTTCTCCAAGTCGATGCCGGCTGAGGCAGTAAAGGAGCTGCGCAGTGTCAGCCGCCGCTGCTACAGATCCTACCTCAATAATCAACAGGTACACACACCCACACACACTTCTTTTAATACAGAATGTGAGAATGAGGGGTCACACACATCTCCCACCTACATGTTTGTACCAAAATAACTCATGTGCATTATATACATAGCATAATAGCAAGAAAACACTCAGTGAACCCTTTATAATTATCTGGATTATTAATAAAAATGTGGTCTGGTCATTATCTAAGTGAATTAAACACTATGTTTGATACACCTTTGAATTCATTGATCCTCTCGGGGTCTCCAGGCTCTGAAGCAGCAAAGCAGCCCCAAATTATGATGCTCCCACCACCATGCTTCACAGTTGGTGTGCAATGTTTTTTTTGTCTCCAAGAAAATTTGTAGAACATCCATGTGGTTTTGGGCTAACTTGAATTGTCCTAGCTTTTCTAGCTTTTCCAGTGTGTAATGTCTTCTATAGGACTTTTGCAACCTTGGGTTCTTTCTAACCTCTTTTAGGATTACTCATTGTGTCCAAAAGGATCTTAACATCTCTAGACAAATTAATGATTAATTATTTGTTAATTAGTACATCCAAAAAACTGAACTTGGAGGCGTAAAAAGATTGCTTTAAAAAAATAATTTCAGCCCTAGTTGTAATAGTTTACCTTAGCCTTCATGGTGGAAATCATATCATCATACTTTTTTTTCATCATTTTCTTTAGTATTTAAAGATGATGTCCGTAAGTTTTGGGATTTAGGGCCCTCTCTGGTGAGAATGGCTAATTGCACCGAGCAAGCGGAAGAATCTTTTTCAACTAGGCGGGTTTGATGCGGTCTCCTTTCAGAGCAGAAGAATCTGATTCCAGGTTATGTTCAGTCAGAGAGTGAGAGAGAGAGTGCACTCAATCAGAAACTTTACTTCAGCTTCACGCTTTGTTTTTACTATGAGTGAATGAGCTACTGAGCTCTGAGTTTCCCCTTCTGAAGTCTCCATTGCTCCACCAGCTGTTCAATAAAACTGATCCTTTAGAGGCTGTACATGTGACGTAAGTACATAAAGACGAGTGACGTGGCCAGAAGAACTCCCGCAAAAAGCGACCAGACACCCCAATTTTTAGAATGAATATATTGTATTAGGGCTTACCAGGGATGTTGGACGTTCCAGCACACTGGTACTATTAAACACAATATTGCTTCTGCTTTCAGTCTATTTTCTATTATTAAATCATGCAGTTAATCAATTAAAGTCAAAATAATCAGAATACACTGAAATCAACTGAACAACAGAAGATCTTCTATAAATTCAAGCCATTTTTTTCCAGTAAACATGAATAAAAACAATCACACACACCCACACACATCACCGTCCCCTGCTGCACTTAGTCTCTCAGAAACAAATGATCATCCCTGACTCCTCCTTATTATCTATTAACCTTAAGCAGCGTCAGGGCCGTGTGTCTCCTGGCCTGCGGAGAGCAGCTGCAGCTAAAGCAGTGGCAGCCCCAACACAGTTACATTACCATCCACTTCAGTGAGGTTAAAGGAGCGCTCTCCTCTGAGGATTTGTTTCAGTGTTTGAGGCCACGGCTCTCCACCTGGAGAGGGATTGCACAGTGTGAAAGTGGTTAGTGCTAATGACCTGAATATTGTGAGGGAATACGCAAGCACCCGCTCGCTCACACACACTCACTCACTCACGCACACACACACACCTTCACAGTCAGAGCCACACACACAATAATAATAAATGAAATGCAAAATGTGATTATTGTCATGCAGTGCAGCAAAGCTGTCTGAGTAGCTCCGAACTCCAATTACTCAGCTATCGCTTCTCAGAGAGAGCGTGCGGCATAGAGAGAGAGAAAGAGAGAGAGAGAGGGAGGGAAAGAAAAAGCAATGTGAAAATCATATTACTGTCACATTTATTCCACCGTTCCTCCCATCCCTGCCTGGCGTCCATCGTCTTTAGTAAAGCTCGCTGCAGCGTGATATTGGTGGGAGTTATTTAAAGAGATTTCCCCCCTTTAGTAGGTTAGTGAATACATTACAATAAATACAAATGGACCACAGTCTATTGGTATTAGAGTGGGTCATTAGGATGTGAATGCTTGTGCCTATCGAGCTCCGTGCCAAATTGCGCTGGTAGGGCATTAGATATGGTGCTTTTCCGTTGTTGTAGTGAATAGGTTTAGTGCATTACGGGCCTAAATGGCCCTGGTGCTTCTGGAGCATCAGATGAACTGCTTTTGATGAGTAATGCCACATTTCAGCAGGCAATAACACACTGAATTTGATCTGCGCGTGTTTCTATGTTTCTATGTGTGTGTGTGTGGATGTGTATCTCTTTAGTCATGGGGCTCTCAGACCAGTAAGGACAGAGCATCTGGTAATGGGAGCGAGTCTGAGAACTGGAGAGAGAGACGAGGCTCTGCATCTTCAGCGTCAGCATCATCCTCCTCATCGTCTTCACCCACATCCTGCTCCTTATCCTCATCCACAGGCATGACTGCGTTCAGCTCCTCTAAAACAGGTGTGTACCGCACAATTGCTGGTGTTGTGGCGAATTCAGCACCCCCGCCAGGAAAACACCCCCTCTCCAGAGCGTGCACGCATGTCATCTTGGCTTTATCTTTACTAAGAAAATGGACACACCTATGGAGATACCTTTTTCTAATCTGCGCTGACTCATAAGAAATAATGACAAATAATCATGTCACTTGTAGCCTCTCCCGAAAGGGGGGGCTTTTCCAGGTGGTGGGGTGCTGAATTTGGCACCCCTGCCATAAAAAGCACCCCCTCTCAGCAGCGCATGGAGATAATTGCTGTAACTTTACTTTAACTTTAGAAGTACGCTCTTGAGAGGGGGTGCTTTTTCTGGCAGGGGTGCTGAATTTGGCACAACAGGTCTGTTAGTACATGAAGTTTTACATCAAGCAATGGCTTGAGAACGTCCACATCTGTATAAATTGTGAGTTTATTTTGTGAGTAAGGGTTGAATGCTGGCCAGCATGCTCAGCAAGGGAAGATGTTGTAAATTATAATCATTTAATCATTCAATTGGTTATGTAACATTTTGCGGCTTAATATATGTAACCAATGCTTTTGCCAAAGAACCCCTGAAAAAGTAAAATTCAGTCAAGCTTTTTATTTGGTTTTCCTCATAGTTTAATTTTAACTTAATGAGTACAGTTCACTCTCATTATACTGTGAAATATTGCTACTATAAAACTACAAAAAACACAGTTACTATTGGAAAATTACAGATTTCAAACTAAATCAGTTAAACCCACTTCAACAGTAAGTCATGCTCAGTATATTGGTTTAAATGTGATCATTATGTATGTAGTCTGCAATGCATTATTATGTCTAATGTTGCAAAAAAAAATGCGTCCACCCTTTCACTATTCACAGTGATAGCACAGTGATTTCTGATAATAGAACTGGAAATAAAGGCAACATTATCTTGTTAGAATATGAATGATAAACTTAAATAGGGGTGTTACATTTCTATTTTAACTGACTTGTAGCCTGATTGCCTTCCTTTTGTCGAGCCCTAATTCAGATATCTCCTTCTGTCTCGCTCTCTCAGTCTCTGTAAAACACTCAGACACTGTGAGAGTGTGAGAGCTTGGCCTTGACTGTGTTTTCTCTCTGGAGGGGTCTTGCTGATGTAACTGGCGCCATTACCCACCATTCTTTCTACACTGTGCTTTTACAGCCATGCTGTCTGGGCTACAAACCCAAACACAAACTCAACACAGAGCGTACTTTCTTTTGTTTCACTCTCAGATTGCTTCAACCCTTACACAATCAGAAAAACAAAACAAAAAAAGCAGTGAAAGTTACATTTACTTTAACTTTTTTTTTTATTGCAGACAGTATACAATAATAAACAATTTACCTCTTTGTAATGTTGCCATTCCTTCTTAGAGCATTTAATAGGTTTTGGCACTAAAGATACCAAGTGATGAAGTGGTTCAAGTGTTATTTTTTTGTCCCAAAAGCACAGGGTCATCATTAGCCCTATCTGGACAGGATTAGTTTCTCAGGGGGAAGTCTATAAAAATATTTTACACTTCTACTCAGTGATAAAACTCTTGCATCTGGACTGCAGTTGAAAAAACAGGAGGAACAGTGAGTTTTTTTAGCTTTCTCAATCACGTTACATTGCGTTCAGTAGCTCCTCCATTTCCACTCGCTGTTGTGTTTATGTGGGTCTCCCCAAAGTGTAATTATGGTGCGTGGCAGTGGACAAATAGCTATTTTATTAAACACGAGGAGACGAAACTCAGAAATGTGCATCAGGACGAGACTAAAATTATCGGAGGATTAGAAGTTCAGCGAAAAACCGTAGATAATTCAGCCTGTAATTTTCTCAGAGGACGTCTCAGAAAAACATATACATGGTCGTTCCTGACGGAAATCAAATCACAGAGGACCCCCATAAAAGAGAAAATGACCTCAGAACCCCCTGAGAAAATAATCCCGTCAGGATAGGGCTATTGTTGTAACGCCAGGTAGTAAGGAGTGACGCGAGCCGAGTTAAAAGTATAAACAGGTTTATTAGCAGGTAGGCTAACAGACACTGCTAACAGGATAGCCAGGCAAACAGTGATCTCACCAATAACCGAAGACGTTGTCAAAAATACAGTCCGAGTTCGAAACCGAGAAACAGTCCAACCATACATCAAATCCAGAAAGGGCAAAACAAAGACATAAACCGATAATCCAGATTCAAGATTCAAGATTCAAGATTTTTATTGTCACGTCACAGAGTACATGTGAGTGAAAAACTTGGGTGCAGATTCCCACCAATGCGCAAAGAATAATATTTACAAGAGAGTAATAAAATAATAAAAAATATATAAAAATAGGACATACAGATAACTTACAGTATAAACACTATTTACAATACACTTAATTACAATAAATCCGAAAACAGGGTCGTAACCAGAAGGCAAAAACAATACACAAGAAAACGCTTAGTATGCAACATGAGTCGACAATACCTCACGGTGTTTGTTTACAAACGGATGCCTTAAATACGGGATCTAGATAAGAATGAACCGGAAGTAATTCAGAACACCTGGTGAATCAGAGCGTCGGAGCATAACGTGATTGGGTGAAGGTGAAAGGTTATTATTGACGTCGTAATCAGAGGAATTCTGGGAAACGGAGTCCGGTAGTGTGGAAGGAGAACAAGGCTGCGTGACAATTGTTACATTTTTCCTTTAAAAATTGTCCACATATTCTCTATTGGAGCAGGTCAAGACTACAAGTAGACTAGTCCAGTATCTATACCATATTTTCCCACAGACATACATTTGTAATGTCTTTGTGTAGCATGTGGTTTTGCATTGTCTTTTTTAATAAAATATTCTATTCTAGTCTTCAAGCCCAGAGAAGTTGTCTCGCTTCTGAACATGATTAACATAAGGTTTCTCTTTTGATGCAGTGTAATCTGAGGCATTTGATATCACAGGTGTTCAGCTTTGACTGCTGCCCTTGCCCTTTGCACACTGAATATCCTCCTGATTCCTTCAATCATTGTATGATATTATGCAGTTTAGGTAGAAAAATGTGCAAATCATTTCCAGTCTTTCTTTGAGGATCATTTTAACAACTTTGTCATGCAACTGGATATCCATAACCCATCTTTGCTCCTCAAAGATCCTTCTCAGCATTTAATGGACACTGCTTTTTTTATTTTACTAAATAATGACTTCATTTCTAGCCCTGCATTGCCCACAACTCAATGTAGCCTAATGCCTACTTTATGACCTCCGTGAAAAGCCTGTTGGATAGTGGATGATTAGTGTACTGTATTTCTAAGGTGAAGGTTAGATTAGATGTTTTATGTTTGGGTTAAATGTTGCTGATTGGATCAGAAATGGTCACAGCAACCTCCCTGTTATGTGGAGGAGGTTACTAATGTCATGTAGTTACAGGTGAATGAGTGGGAGAGTAGAGTATAGAGGATGAGACTGGATCACATTTTTAACTCCTGTTATAGATACAGGATTTATCATATTCCTCTTTTATGTTACTTTGTATAAAAGCTAGGAATTAAGTGAATACGTTGCCCTTATTTCTCTTAACCAGTAGAATCAGACTGAAACAGAGTCTATCAATCATAAAAGGAACTGTCTGTGACTTACAGATGTATACTTTTAAGGTCAGCTTGGCCAAATGTCCTGGAATAATCTATTCCTCATTATCTCCGTCACAGAGAATGAGAAGTAACGCCGGCTCAGTTTAGCAGATGCAGACACATCAATGTCTACAGTGAGTGCATGTCATGCAGGCTGTATTAAACCTCCTGACTTTGTCATTTGATAAGCAAAGTTCATTTTCTCCAGCACTGGAAGTCAAAGTCAGTCAGAGTCTCGGTATTCAGAGCTTAGCGTCTCATGCTGAGAGCAGTGTCGTTCAATCCCTCTCACTCATCCTCAAGCTTAGAAAGCATTTCCCTCGGCTTCCGCTGCCAATGTCTATACGTCCAAACGCTCTGAGAGCCAGATTGAAACAAAGCTAAAGCTTGTAATTTAATGAGGCTGTGTTCTCCATGCTGTATATGCTCGAGCAACGTTCAGCTGAGACGTCTGTGTCTCTTTTTTCTCTCCAGAACATCTTTAGTTTAAGGTAGATTGCAGTTCTATAAGATTGCAATTGAATAGTTAGTTTCCAGACAAGAAATGAAGTAAATAAAGATAGCTTAAGAGCTGATGCAGGTAAAACCCACCTTACCTAGGGTAGCCTAGCGTAGCCTAGCCTAGCTTTGTTATTAGACCTGTAACAAAGAATGAAGATGGTAGTATCTTGATCCTCGGTGTCTATTTTGTTTTTTAAGCAATAGAACACTCGAGGTGATAATTATTTGCGATAACACATGAGTGTTCTATCCTTAATTGTTCTATTGCTTTTAAAAATGTTAATAAATCAAATAACCTCATTAAATTTATAATAAATATGCTTTAATACAGACTGTGCCTTCCGCCAAAAAGTAGTTTCAACTACAAACACCACAAACGTTAGCTTAAAATTAAAATTAGGAATAAGCGAAGAAAGCAAAGGGAAAGTTAAAGTGTTTGGTAAAAGTTAGGACAGTAAAATAACGCTGAAACCCTCCATTTCTGCCAGTTTGCTGTTTGCTGGGTAGTGTTGGTTGGCTACCTGCACCTGCAGGACTGTGGTTAGGTTAGCGTAGCTTGCATTAGCTTAACATTAACTTATTTAGCTCAGCCTATCCTTGCTGGTTACTGTTCCGGCTATCAGACTGCAGCCTGATGGATTAACTGATGGATTGATGAGCCAGCGCTGCGGGCTGCAGACAAGCGTGCCTTGGCTGAGCTCTAGCCTGTGCTAAGCTAATGCTGCTGCTGCTGGAGGTGATTATACAAAAAGGTCTTGTGTGTATATGCTGTCACCCTGCAACGCGTCCGCGGAGTGATACAGATTTAGTGTGAGAAGGCTGTTCTGTTATCACAAATATTAGCACGTTAGGAACACTTCTCAATCAGATTGTAAGATCAGAACTAACTGTTGTATAAATATGGTTAGCTAGCTAGAGGGATTATAGTACGACTGCAACAAGATAAAACAGTAGGCTACTCAAATATAGATGTACTGTATATGTTATCTGCTAAGCTAAGCAGTATATTACTAGGCCCTGTATAGTAGTAACTTCAGCTCTGTGGGTTTTTTTTGTCTGGTATAACAGTTTTGGCTTAGGCTCACACAGCTTGCGGTGCATAAAGCTAGGTTTGCTAACTACAGATAAAGTTCACATGAGCCAGTTTATTATGTGCAAACAATAAAAAACTCCCAACATATTCATTAGTCGATTAACTTGCAGAGTATGACACATCATTGCTTGCCATGATAGAAGTTACTGAACTCGTCTTGCACTGGATTGTGAAGATTCAGCCTCCACAACTTGACAACCCGAGTGAGCTTCGCATCTGGGAGTGAAAGTCCTGAAAGGAACTTGTCTTGTTTACTTGTTTACATTTTGGGTCTTGACCTTTTAACCTCTGACTTTGCAGCTGATGGATATGGATACAGTAGCTACTATGAAGGAATGTCCAAGCCTCTGACTGGCAGATCTCCAAGCCCCTCCCCTCAGCCCCAGGATGATCTGCTGGAGTTACTGATACAGCTGGGGCTGGAGAAATATAACACACTGTTCCAGGAACAGGAGGTATGTAATCTCTCTTTCTGTTTTTCTCTTTTGCTGAGGTTTATTTGGGTTAGCGCCATAAAAGAAGCACTTGTGTTTCCCTAAAGATGATTCATCTAAAAACTTCTGTATCTTCTTTTATTAGAATAATCAAATACCTCATATTCAGAGCCAATTATTTAACCCTCAGTTTAGGCATTTTTAAAATCTTTCATGATAATCTCTCAGAAGCTCTGACTCTTTTTTTTTTTCTTTCTCTCTTGCTCGCTCTCAGATTGATTATCAAACGTTCTTCACTCTCTCTGAAGAAGACCTGAAGGAAGTGGGTGTGTCCACGTTCGGAGCCAGGAGGAAGATGCTGCTGGCTATTTCTGGTGAGCATTTGGCAGAGCAGCTTGAGCTTTTTATAGGAGAACAGAAGGCGTCTGAACTGCTGGGTGTAATCAAACTCAATCACACCTCAGCTATGATGCTTTTCTGCAGCAAATTTCAGCAAAATGCTTCTCTAATGCCCTTCAGGTGGTCTTTTGTACACAAAAGTGATGTATGAGTAATTAAGCTTTTTATGAGTGAATGTGAAAATAATATACAAGTGATCACAATACCACATAAAAATTATGTGTTTATTGAATTATGTGCCCATCACAGTTTTACATTCATAAATTAGACCTCAGTGAAGCTGGCCCCTCATATTATTAGAAATGAAATAAAAATATGTCCATTGGTTAGTGCTGCGTTTGTGCTGGTTTTACATTAGCTATAGCTCCACATTATCTCTCTGTACTGGCCACTGTGGCACCGCAATAATTGGCATCTCTGTGGTGCTGCTCATTAGAGGCATGGACCCGTTTTTCTCTGTAAAACTTGTGACAACTTTTGTTGTAAAAAGTGCTATAGAAATAAAATTGAATTGAATTGAAGAAAGCTATAAATATAAGATACGTTAGATTTGTTGTCCTGTTAGTGTCCCTCATATCACTTCTAGGGTTAACTGACTGTCATATGCAATGAGTGTCCAGATCATCACTCCAGTTGTCAGTCAGAGCAGTTAATGATCTCTCACCAAGAGGAGCACTACCCAAAAGTAGCATGTAGAATCATGGATGTGTTTTGTGCGTAACATGCAATAAACCAATCAGCGTTTCATAGCTGCCAACAGCTAAGTGCTATGGGATTGGGCACTGCAGTGACTCGATGTGTAGACATGCGTGAACAGAGCTGTAGGTGCATTTTGTGGCTGCGTCTGTTGCCAAGATAGCAATGCACTGCCAAGCTAGCAATAAACGTCTAACGGCTGACGTCTGCCTAGATTATTTTTAGTCAATCTGTGTCTGTATCTGGATTTTTTTTGTTGCCAAGGTAGCAGTACTATAGCAATTTACCTAAACACACCTCATTTCAAGACCATCGTGCCCAATGGTGTAGATATTGTGTATTCACAAGCACCATTTCTATTTAAACAAGGTAAGCGCAAGGCATGTAAATTGACTGTTGGTGTTGGAGTGTAAGATAGCCATGAGCATTACAATGAGCCTTGCACAGGGTGTAAGATAGGGTCCCCCAGTGTCTAGTCAGTCTACACTAGGGCTGTGAATCTTTGGGAATCCCACAATTCGATTCAGAATCGATTCTTGGGGTCACGATTTGATTTTTTTAAAAATTATTTTAAATCAGTTGGATTTCTTTTTCTTCATTCTACATACTTTAGCGGCGCAACCACAAACACCGTAACACGACACTATACACCCCTCTGTGGCCTAATCGGGAGAGGCAGTAGGACCAAAAACTTTCCCTGTCCTGTTACTGCTGTCTCTCACCTCCACTCACCTACTGTCGCGCGGAGCTTTTTAACTGTCTCGCAAAGCTTTTTAACTGTACCGCGGAGCTTTTTAACTGTCTCGCGGAGCTTTTTAACTGTACCGCGGAGCTTTTTAACTGTCTTGCGGAGCTCAGCTACTGTCACGCAGAGCTTTTTAACTGTCTCACAGAGCTTTTTAACTGTACCGCGGAGCTTTTTAACTGTACCGCAGAGCTTTTTAACTGTCTCGCGGAGCTTTTTAACTGTACCGCGGAGCTTTTTAACTGTCTCGCGGAGCTTTTTAACTGTACCGCAGAGCTTTTTAACTGTCTCGCGGAGCTTTTTAACTGTCTCGTGGAGCTCCGCAAGACAGTTAAAGAGCTCCGCGGTACAGTTAAAGAGCTCCACAGTACAGTTAAAAAGCTCCGCGCAACAGTAGCTGCACCCGCAAAAAAAAAACTATTTTTTGAAAATGAGAATTGATTCTGAATCGTTCAATGTTAGAATTGAACGATTCAAACTCAAATAGATTTTTTCCTGCACCCCTAGTCCACACCTGTAATCATTTACGCTTCTGCCTAAGACATAGCTGCAGTAATATGAGGTAGATTATTTTTTTGTCGATGAATGTAATATAATTACCATGAAATCTTCAATCTGCCTTTTGATCTGCGCTTCTGTTGAGTATAAACCCACACAGCCCCACAAGTGGCTTTGTAAAATGTTGTGCTTCAGTCTCGCTCATTCACTCTCTTTGTCTTCCTTTTCCAGATTTGAATAAAACTAAGATGAAACTCTCCGATGCCCCTGTGGTTAAGTCAGGCTACCTCGAGGGAGGGGCCAGTGGTCGCCTCCCGCGAATCATGGACGAGGACGTGGCTGCCAAAAGTAACCGCTGGTGAAAAGGGACACTCAGTATACTTTTGTAGTCCACATTATCTTCAGTACACTTCTGGCAAGTGGAGGTGTCCCTCAGGGTCCAGTAATAAGACAAAAAAGCGAATAAAGGAACGGCGTTTTATCGTTAATTACGGAGGAACTAGCGAGTGGACAGCTGTGATATGACTCTCAGAGGAAGCGCGAAAAGATATCTGACCTTCACTCAGAACAGAGTGTACTTCTACTGCCAATAATTAATATGCAAACCCTTATGTCCGTCCCTTTCCTCATACTCTCTCTCTCTCTTTCTCTCTCTCGTCCTCTTATTCTCTCTCTTTTTATCTTTTTCCCTTTCTATGCAAACCTCTGTGTGCAGTACCATGGCATGCTGTGCAAACATGAGAATGTGTTGTGAAAATCATTAAACATTTGTGATAAATTTGCCTCTTCATTCAAGACGCAAAACAAAACAATCACACACACACACACACACATTGCTCTGTTTGATCAGAAATCCTTGTTAAACAGAAACGCAGGCTTGTCTGTTTATTCAGTGTTTGTTAAACACGGCCGGTTCTAGTTCACTGAAGCGCTGATATAAAAAATCAAGACTCCTAAATGGTTCTTGGTTTAGATATACAGTCCAAAGGGAAAAGCTTTAGTTTAAATCTTCCTCTACACACTTCACACTCTCTTAGTCTAAATCTATTCTTTAAAGCTCTGGTTCTCAAATAAGTCCTTAGGGTCCCCTTTGGTGGTCTTTGTTTTTGCTTTAGCATAGCCTCCAACATAAGATGTGGAGAAAAAGCCAGACTGGGAGGGAGCAGTCAAGGTTTATTTAAAAAAACATCCCCAAGAATTGTCAAAATACAGGAATTTAGCAAAAAGAGGGTCAATCATTTAATGATGTTGGATGATCACAACCTCACCTTGTCCCCAACTCCCAAACTCTTCCTAAAAGTATTATCTGGAGCACCATCATCCCAGAGAACACAGATCCACACTGCTTCACAACTACTCCACAATACTGGGGAGCTCTATACCATCACCTATAGCCCTCACCTGACAATGCATCAGGCATGGTACAAATATCTTCATGTTGAAAACCTATCTGCTCCATATATCTTATTCTATTGTTGATGCTTCTCTTCAAGAACTAGGAACAAGCTCAGCGGCATGATGGCATAGTGGTTAGTGGTTCCTCCCACAGTCCAAAAACAGGGAGATCAGGTAAATTGGATATTTTAAATTGCCCTAAAATTGATCTGGTGTGTATGTGTAAGTGTGCGGTATGTAAGTTTGTGTGTGTGTAAGTGTATGTATGACTGTGTGCTCAGATATGGATTGGCACTATATCCTGGGTAAATCCTGTAGTGACTGATGCAGTCCTCCAGGTGGACGGTTGTTTCCGGTTGAGAGTACGTTGTGTGCTATTTGCTGCCGCTTCTCACCGATGTGTGGATGAATGGTTGTACGTTAAAAACATGTAAATTGTAAAGCGTCCTTGGGTTTCTAGAAAGGCGCTAAATAAGTTGAACTTTATTCATACAAGCTGTCTTTGCATGCATTTGGTGCACATGGGTGCAACTCAAAATTCTCTCAATGAAGAGAATTAGTTCATGCACAGTCTGCAATTGACCAGTGCGCTATAGATCACTAAAATAGAGCCCATAGTGTAGTTTGGGGCACATCTAAGATCGTCAGGGTGTTGATTGTATGCTGTCTTGCACCTAAAACCTGTGATTTATATTCTAAGACCTACAAAAATAATCTACTGGTTCTTTGTTCTTTATGCAGATCACATATTTGTTCTGGAGTAAGGGTGTGAAAATCTACAAAATATGATTAAATACCAACTGCAGGTTTATGCAATTATTTGGCAACTTTTAATAAAATTAATGGAAAAGTGATATACATAGGCTCTGTATCAATCCAACGAGGACCTGAAGTAGAAGGGAAGAGGTAGCAGCAGGTAGAGTTGAGAGGAGTCAAACAGTGTAGGTACTATTCAGTGGAAAAGCACCAAAACACAGGCTCAAATCAAAGTATTTGATGCTTATTGTACAATATCTCAATATAAATGTTCTTCTAGGCTTCTGCTCTTGTAATAATAGATCTTATTCATCATTCGTTTTCATAAACTGAATAAGTCTCAAAGACTCCAAGTGGTTCTTCTTTTGCATTACCTTTAGTTTTAAGAGTGTAGACCTCTACCTAACATGTACTCAATTATACCCTTATACATTTGGGAAATATTGCTGTATGTAGTTCTATATTGCTTTAAGGGACTTTTTTACAGATGTAGTTGTCTCCTCTGCCAGCAGGGGGCACCATGTCGCCATCCCCTGGCTGCTGGTCAGGGGTTCTCTGAGCATCCCCCCATTCTGCCCTGGCTGCAGATCGTTTTCAGGGGAGCTAATTACAGTGTGCGAAAAAGGCCTGTTTCAGGTAGTGTTGAATTGGCACAATTCATTGTTGAATAAATACACGCTTCTGATAAATGAATAATTAAATGGCTTTAATCAGAGCCGGGGTGAAAAATATGAAACCGCTCTCAATATCGAGGCGATGCACCTGACTGCACAGCTGAGGAGTTCCAATTAAAATCCCCAGCCCTGCTTATTGCCTCCGTATGCCACTCAGCGGGGCTTCAATTCCTGTATCTCTCACCTTCATGCCACTGAGCTGCAGTTTAGCACCACTCTCCCTCCACCTCCATTCACAAGCAGAGCAGACCCAGGATACAGGCTCCTCTCACAGGGTCCTCCCTCACCTCTCTGCAGAATTTATCCCTCCTGAAACATTAAATTCAGTTTATATCATCTACGGTTAATAGTTTACTCTGTGTTAAAACCTGTGCACACAGGACTAACTCGACCAGCAATCAGCCCATCAAACAGAACCCTGAAATAATGCCTGTAAATCAGACCAATACAGAAGAGCACCTGACCCTCTAACACCTTCAGCTCTCAAATGATCTTCTGAAAGGGTGAAAGTAGAAGACAACTGCAGAATTGCCAGTAACAGAATCCCACACAAGCAATCATACAATCCTCTATCCCTCTCTTCATCCCTCTGTTTTCTCTTTGGTTTTATTTTTCATTCTCTCTCGACTCCATTTGTCTTGTTCTATCTTTCTGTTCTATTTCTTTGCACCCTGCCATTCTCTAACATTCTCTCACTATCTTATCATTTCATTATCTCTCTCATTATCTCATCATCTCTCTCATTATCTCTATTTTTTATCTTAGCTCTCATTTTTTCTTTTATCTCTTTCATTATCACTTTTACTCTCTCTCTCATTCTCTGTCTCATCAATCTTATTTTTTCTTTTGCAATTTCCTTCATTGACTCATCTCCCTCCTTCACTCCACAATTGTCCCTCATTTTTTTCTAATTATCCTCTCTCAGTTTTTCCTCATTCTTTCTCTTATCTCATTAGATCTTTTTTTATTGTCTCTTTTATTATCTCTCAATATCTCATTTTTTTAACTCCCTCATTCTCTCACTTACTATCTCTCATTCTATTTCTTATTGTCTCCTTCTCTAGCTTTAATCTTCTCATTATCTCTAATTATCTCTGTCATTAGCTCCAATTCTCTCTTTTATTCTCTCTCATCTTTCTCATTTTCTCTCATTATCAATCACTCTCATTATCTTTTGTTCTCACTTTCTCTCATTATTTCTCATCATCTCTCATTGTATTTCTCATTTTATCCCTTATTAGCTTTCATTCTCTCATCTCTTACTCAGTAATTTTCTCCAACATTAGTTTAGATTCTATCTGTCATTTCCTCTCTCATTATCTTTCTCATTCTTTTTCATTCTCTCTCATCTTTCATTATTCCTCATTGTCTCTTATTATCTCTCATTAAATTTCTCATTGTCTCGCTCATTACCTTTCATTCTCTCGTTATCTCTAATTTTTTCCATCATTAGCTTTCATTCTCTCTCATTATCCTTCTCGTTTTTTCTCATTATCTTTTTTCCTCACTTTCTCATTCTTTTTTATTCTCTTTTATTATCTCTCGCATTATTCCTCATTATCTCTTTCATTTTCTTACTCATTTTCTCTCTGGAATATGTCTCTCTCTTTCTTCCTCTTTCTATTCTCTCGCTCCTGTATTCTCTTTGTATTTCAATTCAATATTAAACAGCTTTAATGGCATGAATTGTAATTAACAGTTGCGAAAGCAAAAAAACAAAGTGCTTCATAATAAATGTGATTAGATTCACGGTAATAAGATACACACTCACACTAAGGTCTTTGTCTATACTGTGTTTACACTGGTTTAATACACTGTGTGTCTCTGGGGATGTTAGAGGTGTGTACACATTTAGCTGATAATTAAATAGATTCTGGTGTCTCTCTTAAACACAAGCACAGCAGGTCTAAAGCTTTCCTCTCTTTTGTTTAAAAATATCTTACATTTTCTCTCTGTTATTCCATCTCTCTCTCTCTCTCTCTCTCTCTCTTTCTTTCTCTTTCTCTCTTCTAATCTATTCTATTCTATTCTATTTTTTCATAGTTTTTTCCTTCTTTATCTCTTCTTATCTCTTCTTTTATGTATCTTCCTCTGTTTTCTCCCACTACCTGTGCCCATCCTTTATTTATTTCTCTCTCCTTTTCTCTCTCACTCTTTCCCCTAACTCTTTACCCATGTCCCCATTCTCTCTCTCTCCCTCTCTCCCTCTCTCTCTCTCTCTCTCTCTCTTTCACTACATTCCTGTTTGCCCAGATGCACATGGACACCTTGTCGAAAATGCTCCCTCGGGGGGCCGCAAACATTTGCTGGACACACACACACACACTTTTTTGAATCGGGTCTGTCATGGTGGATATGAGACTGGAGCTGGCTCGAGGCAAATGGATACCACTGTCTCGATGCAGACGGTATAAAAAAAGAATGAAATAAAAAAATAAATAAAATGTTTCCAGACCTTTTCCTATCACAGCAGTTAAACCATGGACTACTCAGACAAGCCCTTTCACAACACACATCTCATAGTTCAACTTTTCCCTCTTGTTTTTATTTTTAGGATTTGTTCCAAGCCTTTTGCAGTTATGGGATTTTTCTGGTCAAACACAGATTCATCTCAATAGACACACAGCATTAAGTAGTAAAGGCTGACATGGCTGTTCAGTTCTTATACAACTGTGAAACAACCAGTGTAATAGAAATCCAAATGATCCTCCCTTTCTGACAATGTAACATTTTTAAACATGTCATGGAAATGGAAAGCTTTTTTTACAACTTTTGTAAATAGAGAATATACAAGGAAAAGCTTTAATTTGGGTGTAACACTGAATATACATCATTAATTTGAGTGTATTACTGAGGACACTGAATAGACAGCTCCTGTATGTGTTTAGTACAGAATAGACAGATCCTGTATGTGTTTAGTACTGAATAGACAGATCCTGTATGTGTTTAGTACTGAATAGACAGATCCTGTATGTGTTTAGTACTGAATAGACAGATCTTGTATGTGTTTAGTACTGAATAGACAGATCCTGTATGTGTTTAGTACTGAATAGACAGATCTTGTATGTGTTTAGTACTGAATAGACAGCTCCTGTATGTGTTTAGTACTGAATAGACAGATCCTGTATGTGTGTAGTACTGAATAGACAGATCTTGTATGTGTTTAGTACTAAATAGACAGCTCCTGTATGTGTTTAGTACTGAATAGACAGCTCCTGTATGTGTGTAGTACTGAATAGACAGCTCCTGTATGTGTGTAGTACTGAATAGACAGGTCATGTATGTGTGTAGTACTGAATAGACAGCTCCTGTATGTGTGTAGTACTGAATAGACAGGTCATGTATGTGCGTTGTACTGAATAGACAGCTTATAAGAGAGTAGTGCTTGATGAGCAGGTCTGTATGAGTATAGTACTGTAAAGACAGGTCTTGGATGAGTGTAGTGACCTATAAGAATATACAGGTCATGTATATTCAATGCATGTAATATTGAACATACAGGCACTTACACATGTATATAATACTATAACACTGAATAGACAAGTGGACAGGTTCTGCAAAAGTGTAGTACTGACTAGATAGAGCATCTAAAAGAGTAGGTTTGAGAAGAATGTTGCTGTGTTAGTGCAATACTGAATGGGCAGGTTCTTTATTATTGCAATACTGAATGGGCAGGTTCTTTATTATTGCAATACTGAATGGACAGGTCTGATAAAAGTGTGGTTCTGAATTTATAATTCCAGCGAAAATGTAGTGCTGAATGCACAGCTCCATAAGTGTTGTACTGAAATGAAATGGAATTGACAGCTCTTGTAAGAGTATAGTACTGATATGATTGGTCCTGTATAATTGCAATACTGAATTGACAGCTCTTGTATGAGTATAATACTAAATTGACAGGTACTGATATAAGTTTAATACTGAATTGACAGATCCTAGGAGTGTATCTCTGGATGGACAGGTTCTGTGTGTAGTACTGAAAGAACAGAGCCTGTAAGAGAGTAGTTCTGAATAGATAGGTCCTGTATTGGTGCAATACTGAATGGGCAGGTCCTTTATGAGGGTAATACTAAATTGACAGGTCTGATATAAGCGTGGTTCCGTATTTAACAGTTCCTGACAGAATGTAGTGCTGAATGAACAGCTCCTTAAGTATATTACTGAAATCATACTTTATTCACAGCTATTGTGAGAGTATACAACTGATAAAATGTGTCCTGTATACTTGTAATACTGAATTGACAGCTCTTATATAAGTATAGTACTAAATTGACAGGTTCTGTATGAGTATAGTACTGAATTGACAGATCCTGGGACTGTATCTCTGTATGGAAAGGTTATGTAAGATTAAAATACAGAATAGACAGAGCAGCTAAGAGAGTAGGTGAAAACAGAAAGATTCTGTATTATTGCAATACTGAATGGATAGGTCTCATATAAATGTGGTTCTGAATTGATAGTTCCTGCAAGAGTGTAGTGCTGAATGGACAGCTCTTTAAGTTTTGTACTGAAATGATACTGAATTCACAGCTTTTGTAAGAGTATAGTTCTGATATGATTGGTCCTGTATAATTGAGTACTGAATTGACAGCTCTTGTATGAGTATAATACTAAATTGACAGGTACTGATATAAGTTTAGTACTGAATTGACAGATCCTAGGAGTGTATCTCTGGATGGACAGGTTCTGCAAGAGTTTAGTACTGAATATACAGAGCCTGTAAGAGAGTAGTTCTGAAAAGATAGGTCCTGTATTAGTGCAATACAGAATGGACAGCACCTGTATTTGTATCATACTGAATAGACATGTCTTTTTCTGCGCAATACTGAACGGACAACTTCTATTTGAATGTATTAACAAATGGTCAGGTCCTGTACTTGTGTGATAATAAACAGACAGCTCTTGTATAAGTGTTATACTGAATGGACAGGTCTGATATAAGTGTGTGGTTCTGAATTGACAGTTCCTGCAAGAATGTAGTGCTGAATGGACAGCTTCTTTTATTACTGAGTATACTACTGAAATGATACTGAATAGACAGTCACTATTGTAAGAGTATAGTACTGAATTGTATAATTGTACATTTATAAATGTAATACTAAATTGCCAGCCCTTGTAAAAGTGTAGTTCTGAATAGACAGTGGTACTATTTGTGAGCAGTACTGAATAAACATTACATAATGTGCCAGCATTGTTCTGAATGGACAGCTCCCATAAGAGTGCACTTCTGAATGGTCAGGTATTGTATAAGTGTGATACTGAATTGACAGGCCTTGTGTAAGAGTGTGGCACTGAACAGACAGCTCCCATTTGTCTCTGTGTACAGCTCCTCTCTGACAGCTCTGACAGCATGTGTATAATAAAGTGTAAATAGTTGCTTTCCTTTGGTATTTGTTTTCTATTCCACCACTAGACTTATAAAAGGAAAAGTATTGCCTGTAGCACTGCAGCCAATGATCTGTGACCAACCACATAATCTCCCTGCTGTGCTTTACCTCCATCTGCCTTAATGTGAAATGAAAACAGAGGCTTGCACAGTTTAATTTGTTTAGATCTTACTGGGCAGACGTCCTGTTTGAGTGTAGACTGAGAGGAGGGCTCCCACAGCTACAGCAGAGGCACGTTTATCAATATATTTACATCTTTATTACACCAGGAGTGACCAATTTTTTCTAAAAGGGCTATTGTTGGTGCAGATTTTTAATCTAGCCAAGCAGAAGCGCTTTTCTTTAGTTGTTTAAAGACTAAAAATCAGTTAATAAAACAAGTGGAACATTGCTGTGAAGATTTCGATGTATTTAGCCAAAATAAGAGGTCTAAATTACATACAGCAAGAACCTGAGTGGCTCATTAGTGGCTGTTCAACACTGTAAAAGTGGAACAGGCCAGAAGTTAATTAGAAGCATGTAATTGAGTTTAATTGAATCAGTTAACCTGATTGTTAACACATGAAGCAAATGAACCAATGAACCAATAAACCTTCTGAAGCAGATGTAACCTGAGCAGGGCAGCCATGGCCTGGTGACCGGAAGGTTGTCGTTTTGATCCTTTGTACCGACTTGGCATGACTGAGCATGACTGGGCATGCCAACTGCTTAAACAGGGCTGCTCACCACTATGCGTATGCCTACATAATGGGTCTATGCGTGGAGAAGCATTGGCAATAGAATAGGAATAATGGAACAGATAAACATGGCACCACACCTAATGCCAGACATGGACTAGAGGGTACTATGGTGCTACATCAGTACATTTTATGATGAAGATGATGATCATAATGATGATGAAGTTACGTACAGTTGCAAGACAAAGTATGTGAACCCTTTGGGATTACTTGGAAGTCTTCAGCTGACACTCTAGGATTCTTCCTCACCTCATTGATCATTCTGTGCTGTTCTCTTGCAGTCATCTTTACAGGATGACCACGCCTATAAGAAGAGTAGCAACAGTGCTGAACTTTCTCCCTTTGCAGACCCTCTGTCTTACTGTGGACACATGAATATCAAGACTTTTAGAGATACTTTTGTAACCTTTCCAGCTTCATGCAAGTCAACAAGTCTTAACCGTAGGTCTTCTGAGAGTTTTTTTTGTTCGAGAAATGATTTACATCAAGCAATGCTTCTTAAGAACAGCAAACTCAAAACTGGTGTCTGTTTTTTTATAGGGCAGATCAGGTTTAACAAACACATCCAATCTCATCACATCCTGTCTCCAATTAGCTCTTAGAAAAGTCATTAGCTTAGAAGCTTACTTTTGCACTTTGCACTGTGAATGTTAACATGTTGTGTTCAATAAAACCATGCAAACATAAGATTTTTGTGTGGTATTGGTTTAGGCTATTTTTTGTCTATTTTTGTGACTTGAAGATGAAGATCAGAACACATTTAATGACTAATTTATGCAGAAATTCAAGTAATTGATTTTGGCTGAAAAAATGAGAAGGTAAAGAAGATAGAAGATACATTCCCTGCATTACAGTGCAGTATGATAATGATGTGTACAGCCCGGATGAGTTACAGTACATGTATGAGTAAATACATATGTATGAGTTCCTCTGCTTCTGTTCAGGAATGTATTAATGGCTGTTTTATCCCCTCGGACCGCTGCACTGAACCCAATGGTCTGTGACTAACCTCATAATCCCCCTGCTGCGCTTCCCTTCCAACACACTCCGCTCCAAATGAAAACACAGGCTGCTTTAATTTGTGTGAATCTGACTGGGGAATAAGTGGATGTAACTTTTATGGGAGTCTATCGATTCACACCCCCCGCCTTCTCTTTTCCTGTGTAGAGTCAGCAGCCCGCCTTCACTCTTCACTCTCCCACAGCTGAGGGAGCGCTGATTTCACTCCTAATCAGTCAGTGAGAGGTAATCACACACTGAGAGTCCTGACCTCACAAACAGATCATTTATTATTGACAATGTATAAAAGAATAACATTAAGTAATATTATATATTATATATTTTTTGTGATACTACTACTGCTAATAATAATAATAATAATAATAATAATAATAATAATAATAATAATAATAATAATAATAATAATAATACTAGTAACAATTATAATAATAAACATATAAAATGGAATAATATAGACAAAAACATATGGAAAAAGAAACACTTTGTTTTTAAATATAACAATACGGCGGAAAAGTATTAAGTGTACTACTATCTAAAGATATCTTAAGATATCTACTTTCTTCTATTGATAACTAATATGATGATGATAATAGGTTCTGATTCATAGTTTTATACAGACACGTTAACCTTACTATTAAAACCTTGACAAACCATTTTTTCCAAATATATTAAATATTATATGTAGTTAGCTATTACTACACTATTTAAAATAAGCATATATGCTAAGACAATGGGTCTGTGTTAAACCATAAAAACTCAAATAATTATGTAAATAATTAAATACATCTTTATACCCATTCTATACCTATTATTATTATTATTATTATTATTATTATTATTATTATTATTATTATTATTATTATCACATTTAAGTTGTCATGGGGCAATACCTCCTTTTGATACTACATAGAACCATTTTTGCTACGTTTACCATGATGATGATGATGATGATAAAACAGAAACCAAAACAATTGAATACTAAAATTGAGCTATATAGCAAATGAACACCATACACAACATATTTGCTAAATGTATAATTATTAATAATATTAGTATTATTTATTTTATTATTTGTTAAATATTTGTATATTTTAGCTGCTTTTTAATCTGTGTTTCGTTCTTTTTGTGTATTTTAATAATTTCTATGAATATTATGCTGACCAGGAGTTCACCTATGAACTACCAGTTAATCATAATGCAGGAGGCGGGGCTAGCAGGAGCACGCTTGGGGAAAAAAATGCGTCAGGAGAGAGAGATGGAGAGAGAGATGGAGGGAGAGTGAGAGATGGAGGGAGTGGGCGGAGTCAGGGTGAGGTGTGTGCGTGCAGTGGGAGGAGTCTCTCTCTCTGCTCTCCGTCTCTCTGTGTTTCTCTCGCGCGCTCTCAGTGAAGCTGCGCAGACTCTGTGCTCGGCACGCGCTCCGCTCCTCCAGCAGGGAGACACCGACCCCCTCTCACCGCCACAGACCCCCGGACCACACCAGCCCCGCGCGCTCTCTCTCACCCCGGCCCTCTGCACTGCGAGCCGCTCGCGGGCCATCCGAGGTGAGTACATAACGGGGACACGCGCGGTTACGGGGGTCTCCAGAGCGCGCGCCTCCTTCGCTGTTTCTGCTTCTGCGCTCGGGACTGTGTATAAGTGCGCGAGCGTGTGCTTATGCGTGTGTGCGCACGAGCGTGTGTTTGTATGTGTGTGTGTGTTAGTGTTGTTTCTTCGGGCGCTGTGCTCGGTCACCTCTCAGTAATCACATTAACGCGACATATTCCACCATTATAATCTCCCATAATCCACCAGCAGCGGCGCGCGACGCACTGCAATTAGCCCATAAAGAACCGGAGCAGACAGAGCGCGACATCTCACCTGTCCGCTCTGCGCGCGCTCTCTATCCGCGCGCCCTGCACCTCCACGCTCTAGCTCAGTACCCAGTGAGACTCTCTTCCTCTCTCTCTTTCAGGCTCTCTTTTTGTCTTTACCATCATCTCTATTGAGTATCTGTCTCTCTTCTTTTCTAACTGTCTCTCTATCTTTCTCTTCACCTTCATCTTATCTCTTTCTCTCTCCTCTGTGTCTGTCTGTCTTTTGCCTGTCTCCCTCTCTCTTTCTTCTTCTCTAATCATTTCTCTCCCTCACTTTCTTCTCCTCCCTTTCTCACTCTCTCCTTTCTTCTCAAATTGTCCCTCTATTTCTGTTTCTCTCCCTCTTACTTTCTGTTTCTCTCACATTCTCAAATTGTCTCTCTGTTTTCTCTCTTTCTCTCACTTCTCTAATGGTCTCTCTCTTCTGTATTCCCTACTTTGTCTTTCTCTCTCTCTTTCTGTCTGTTTCTCTCACCTTCTCTAAATATATCTTTTTTTCTGTTTTTTTTACATAATCCCTTCTCTAAAAGTGTCTCTCCCTTTTTCTCTCTCTTTTTTATCTCTGTTTGTCTCTCTTGCTGTCATCTTCTATTTCTATTTGTATCTCTCTCCTTGTTCCTCTGTCTGTCTCTCTGTCCCTCCATCTTTAATTGTCTATCTCTCCATTTTTATCTAATCTCTCTGTCTCTCTGAGTCTCTCTCTCTCTCTCTCTCTCTTCCTCCTTCTTTAATTATCTCTATCCTTATCTTATCTAATCTCTCTCTCTCTCTCTCTCTCTCTCTCTCTTTCACTCTCTCTCTCCTGCAGGCGATGCTGTACGGGCTGCTCTTGCCTCTCGCTGCGCTGCTGCTGCTGCGTGCGGACGGCAGGCGCGTGGACACGGTGGTCTCTATAAACAACAACAACAACAACAATGAAAACCACAACAACCACGCTAACCCGCTGGACTCGGAGAAATGGATGAGCGGCACGTCCCACTACGACAAGGACAAGTACTGGAACCGCTTCAGAGACGTGAGTGACCCCCACTGGACATCACACTCATTTAGAGAATCTGGCTGCATGCCACTGCACACACTCTAATACACACATTAACACACATGCCGGTGCCTGTCGTTAAACAGTGTGTTTGCTGTTAGAGTGTGGAGCGCTGAAGCCAGGGATGCCCTGAACAGCGTGGATTTACCTCAGCTCCATTCAACTCATCAATTAATGATCAGGTTTAGGAGGCGTATGTAGGCCGGAGCAGTCACATGGTTGGTTGGTGTGTTGCTCTGGATCATGTGAGGCTTTTAGTGTGTGTCTTCCTGTTGTCATTGTGTTCTGTGGATGTGGTGGTTGATATTCTAGAATACTGTCCTTCATCCAGGGTTATAGAGCTCCATTCAGTGTCCTTGAATGCTGTTCTGCTCAGTGGTCTAAAGTTAGTATTCTAACTTTCTGTCATTTATCCATAACTTTCTAGTACACTGTCTTCCATCCATACTGTTCTAGCAAGAATCATGTCTTTCATTCACACTATTCTAAAATGCTGTAGAATGTGGTCCTGCAACCGCAGTGAATGCTGCCCTCATTTGCACTGTTTTTAAATACACTGTTCCTTTTCCAGTGGTCCTATTCTACTGTCCTTTATTCACACTGTTCAAGAATTTTGTCCTTATTTATTCTGTTATAGAATGTTTTCCGACTGTTTGGGGGCAGGAACACAAAGAACTGTGCTGAGCTTCAGTCATTTTTCAGTCAGTCAGTCGTCAGTCAGTCAGTCAGTCTGTCTAATAGTCTATTATCTAGGTTTAGAATTGTAGCACTAGTGCTAATGAATCTGGAGGATTTTGGGAGGGATGATGGGGCATATAAATGCCATGAGTGAGGTTGAGGTAGAATGCTGGAAGATGATGTTAAGGTTGAATGCTGGAAGATGGGGTTGAGGTAGAATGCTGGTAGATAATGTTGAGTTATATTCTGATAAATTGGGTTGAGTTAGGATGGTGGAAGATGATGTTGAGGTAGAATGCTGATAGATCGAGTTGAGGTAGACTTCTGATAAATAAAGTTGAGGTAGAATACTGAAAGATGAGGTTGAGGTAGAATGCTAAAAGATGAGGTTGAGGTAGAATTCTGGTAGGTAAATGACATGGTAGAATGCTGGTAGATGGGGTTACGGTAGAGTGCTGATAGGTGAGTTTGGGGTATAATTTTGATAGGTGTGGTTGAGGTAGAATGCTGGTAGATTGGGTTGAGGTAGGATACTGGAAGATGAGGTTGAGGTAGAATGCTGAAAGATGAGGTTGAGGTAGAATTCTGGTAGGTAAATGAAATGGTAGAATGCTGGTAGGTGGGGTTACGGTAGAGTGCTGATAGGTGAGGTTGGGGTATAATTTTGATAGGTGTGGTTGAGGTAGAATGCTGGTAGATTGGGTTGAGGTAGGATACTGGAAGATGAGGTTGAGGTAGAATACTGGTAGATGATTTAGAGGTAGAATGCTGGAAGATGAGGTTGAGGTAGAATGCTGATAGATCGAGTTAAGGTAGAATTCTGATAGATGAAGTTGAGGTAGAATGCTGAAAGATGAGGTTGAGGTAGAATTCTGGTAGGTAAATGACATGGTAGAATGCTGGTAGATGGTGTTACGGTAGAATGCTGATAGGTGAGGTTGAGGTAGAATGCTGGTAGATGAGGTTGAGGTAGAATGCTGGTAGATGATTTAGAGGTAGAATGCTGTTAGATGGGGTTGAGGTAGAATGCTGGTAGATGGGGTTGAGGTAGAATGCTGGTAGATGGGGTTGAGGTAGAATGCTAGTAGATGGGGTTGGGTATAATTCTGATAGGTGAGGTTGAGGTAGAATGCTGGTAGATTGGGTTGAGGTAGGATACTGGAAGGTGGGGTTGAGGTAGAATGCTGGTAGATTGGGTTGAGGTAGAATGCTGGTAGATGGGGTTAAGGTAGAATGCTGGTAGATGGGGTTGAGGTAGAATGCTGGTAGATGGGGTTAAGGTAGAATGCTGGTAGATGGGGTTGAGGTAGAATGCTGGTAGATGATTTAGAGGTAGAATGCTGGAAGATGAGGTTGAGGTAGAGTGCTTGTAGTTGTTACTGTGAAGAATTAGTTGTAACACTCATAGCAACTTTACTGTTAAGATTGGGGGAGTTTTTGAGATGGTATTTTGTAGGTAGGATGCTATGGTTTGAAAGCTGGTGGAGAAACCAACCAGGCAAAACAGATTTGAGTTCACTGATTTGATTAAAAACACTTAAACACTGTGATTGCTGTTCTTTGCATTAGTTAATTTGGGCTACTTGTAACATTGTGAGATTCAGCCCTTGCATGTCGGTAAAGGCTCTTAGGTCAGTTTACTATTGGACTTGAACTGAAGCCAAAACATCTCCTATGCCCTCTGATGGCTGGCTGCAATAAAACTTTAAACTCCATCCAATCCCATGTGTATAACCGGAGCAGAAATTAATTATTAGTTATTAGTTTTTACTTTTAAAAGAATGCAAAAGCATTGAGGTGATAGCAAGCAGTGGACAAGCTGTTGACATGCACCCCTGACTGTCTGATATTGTGAACATGCCTGTATTGCAGGATAATAAATGGTATATTGCGTTCTTACAGACTTGGCGTGCGGTTGATTGAACTGTCATTGTGTGATAATTGCATTCTATCATTTCTGAGGACATTTCTATTTTGCATATAATGTCTGTGAGGATTTTAATGATGTCCTGCCAACCTGTGTAATCTGAGAGGCCTCTGTGGTTTGTTTATCTGGTTGGTTGAAGTGCTTGTTTGGCCCTGTTGATGGCTTTTGTCTGTACTGGTTTTCTAAGCTGAGATGTCATGGCATGTGTTGTGGTCACCATGAAGCTTCAAAGGGCGTTTAAGAGAGACACTGGGGAGTGTTAAGTGCCTGGGCAGCCATTATCTGTTACTGGATCGCTTCTTCTGTATAACCCCCCCCCCATTCTGTCTCTCTCTTTTTCTCTAACCCTATAGAGAGACAGTCTGTCTCTCTTTCCCCATTTACTTATTATAGGACACCAATTGAAAACATTGCCCTTTTTGACAATCACGCGAAGTTGATGGAAGAGGAATTTATATCAGACCACTTTGAAACATTTCTATTGGTTCATCATGAGTCTTTGATACAAAGACTCATTCAATGTAGGTAAAAAAAGTCACAATAGTATATGCCTATATGTACAAAACTATTGGGACAGCTCTTCATCTGTTGTTTCTTTGGAAATCAAGGATGTAAAATAAAGTTTATCCTGATTATGTTGGAGTAACTGTCTCTACTGGATTTATCAGATTGCAGTGTATTTAGAATGAAGATAAATATTGTTAAGGCCTAGTTTTACTACATAAAAAATGGAGAACAACCAACCAGTAGTGATCATAAAAGACTTTATTATTTATTTCCAAAAATAGAAAAACTTAAAAAATGTCAAGGGGATAAATATTAAAAAGGGAGAACTGGTCAGCTGTTTAACATGGAGAATTCCAGGACTCAGAAGAGAGACAAGAAAAGAGGTGGTAAAGGGAATAACAAAAGATGCGACTCCAAAGTGCTTAAGAACTCTTGCTAATTGCTTTCATGTGCCACCAATTAAGAACAATACATGCTAACCTCCCTTGGTACAACCTCTGGGACAAACCATTTCATCCTCAGAGAATTAATGATTAAAAATGTACAGGAGAATGAACAATATCACAACAACAGAACTAGCGTTTAGCGTTTAGCACATTGTTTTTGTAGAGGTTCCTTATGGTGTCCTGTGATAGTTTATCCCATGCAGCTAGAATATTTACAGTATATATTCCAGCAGAAACACCTGGTTTTAGACCACAATAATTTATTGTCCCGAGGGACAGTTCTGGTGGAAACAGGAGAGCTGAGGTGCACATTGAATTTTTTTTATTGGTTTTATGTTTTTTGGATACAGTCCGGATTAGCACCCGAAAATCCCTTTCAGACAGCTTCCTCTTGGGTCCACAGTTAATCCTGTTGGATGTGGTTGGTCCTTCTTGGTGGTATGCTGACATTACCCTGCATACCATGGCTCCCAGATGCGCCAGCAAGACTTGCACCAACAATTTGTCCTCTTTTGAACTCTGGTATGTCACCCATAATGTTGTGTGCATTGCAATATTTTGAGTAAAACTGTGCTCCTACCCTGCTAATTGAACCTTCACACTCTGCTCTTACTGGTGCAATGTGCAATTAATAAAGATTGGCCAGCAGGCTGTTCCAATTTAGCCATGATACCTCCCACACTAAAATGACAGGTGTTTCAGTTTCATTGTCCAACCCCTGTAGATCTGGGAATGCGGCCGGTGATGGCAACACATCTGTGTCTTCCAGCAGGACAATTATTGTCCACATACAGCAACTATCTCAAGAGCTTGGCCTGAAGACACAGCTGCTATGCATACACATATAAACCATTTAGCTGACTTAATTATACATGTTGTTTATATAACTCTCCTATATTGCTCTCTCTCTCTTTCTCTCTTTCTCTCTCATTTTTCTCCCTCTCTCTCTCTGTCTGTGTGTGTGTATGCATGTGAGAGGGATGGCTCCTCTGAGACAGTGCTCTTGTTCCTGCCATGAAAATGAGCCTCATTACCTAGAAGCTGCTCACTCTATGTGTGCTCTCTGTGTGTGTGTGCTCTGTGTGATTGTGTGTGAGAAAGAGAGAGAGAGAACGAGAGAATGAGAGAGAGAGCGGCTGTGACATTTGGCTCTTGGTTTGATGTTTTATTGTTCCTCAAGAGAGGAGGCCGGTTAGTGGAATGCCACAGAGAGCCCTTAAAGTCTAGTGTCAGCATCTTTCTCCCTCTCTCTCTCATTCTCTCTCTCTCTTTCACTCCCTCCCTCTCTCTCTCTCTCTCTGCATTGATCATTCTTTGATTCCTCTTCTCTGAATCTCTTTGTCTAGTCGAGCCTGTCCGTCTGCTGCTGCACTTGCTCCCCTTTGTCTTTCCTTCTTTTCACCTCCTCCCCCTCTCCTACTCGCCATGCCCTCCCACTCTTTCTCTTTCTCTGTCTCTCTGTCTGTTTCCCTCTCTCCTTCTCCCTCTGTATGACACTCCCCGACCCTGTGCTCTCTCAGCTATGAAATCACCCCCCCACACACGCGCGCACCCACACACACTCCTCCCTGCTTAAATCAGCTGCCGTTCTGTCTGTTTCTATGCTGATGAGCTTCAGACTCCAGATGTGTTTGAGAGAAAGAGAGAGAGAGAGAGAGAGAGAGAGAGAGAGAGGATGAGAGAGACTGTATTGAGTGTCCTGTGTAAAATTGTCATATATTTCAGTGCCTCAGAGCTGCTCTGCCTCTATATTCTGCAAATATTGTTTTTGTGCTCTAGTTTGTGTGTGTGTTTCTGTGTGTGTGTGTGTTAAGCTTGCTGAAACTGATCCCACACTTCATTAAACTGGACGGAAATGCAGAAAGCCTGGTGGATTGCTTGGGGAGTGTGATGCAAAGAGAGGCAGGTGTATATGTGTGTGTGTGTGTGTGTGTGTGTGGGTGGGTGGGTGTGTATGTTTGTGCTGACAGGCAATATTGTACTGCTTGGACACAGCTGGGACCACCAGACAGGGGTGTTAAAAAGTGTTTTAGAAGCAAGAGAGAATGTGTGTGCACAGTAGTATGAGCTATTATGGCATGAGATTTGTTTGTGTGTGAGCTTGAAGTAGTGTGTGTGTGTGTGTGTGTGTGTGCACAAGCATGTGTGTGTGTGTATGTGTGTGTGTGTGTGTGTGCGCCCGCCTGCCTGCCTGCATGTGTCTGCTTGGCCTTATCGACTGCGCTGCAGACACCTAGCCAATCAATCGGAAAGTGGAAAGTGAGCAAAGGCTCCCTGGGAATCAGGATGCTGTGTGTGCATGTGTGCGTACATGTACAGTGTGTGTATGTGTGTGTGAACATGTACAGTGTGTGTATGTGTGTGTGAACATGTACAGTGTGTGTATGTGTGTGTGAACCTGTATAGTGTGTGTATGTGTGAGTGTACATGTACAGTGTGTGTATGTGTGTGTGAACCTGTATAGTGTGTGTATGTGTGAGTGTACATGTACAGTGTGTGTATGTGTGTGTGTGTTCATGGTCCAGGTGAGCCACTCTTTAGGTTAGAACCTGGTTAAGAGACAGGTATGGTGATGTGCTGGACTCAGTGTGTGTGTGTTTGTGTTTATGTGTGTTTTAGTGTGTGTCTGTGTGTATGTGTGTTAGGGCTGCACAAAAAAATTTTGAGCATTGTCATTGATGATCGTGCGACGTGTGATGTCACTTAAGGCAATTAAGTAAAAAACATCATGTTGCAATGTTTTGATTCTTGACACAAGACGTAGATACACAGCACTGTCTCTGTGTCTGTGTGAGTGATAAGTTGGTGCTGCCTGAGAATCACTAGTGGATGGGTGGGCAGGAGTAAACACGAGGTAACCGCATGGCCTCCATCCACATGGTTGAGCACGTGCTTGTAAATGTACGTGTTTAAAGCTGTGCACCTCAGTCCAGCACAGTTTTGCACAAATATTTCCAGTTACAGCTGAATTCATGCTTTTAATCCCAGAAAATTTGCTCTTATTTACTATGTTAAAAGCCATTTAAATGCCTGGTTAAATGGCTGATTTCTGATGTTTACTGATGTATATCGCAATATATATCATCGAAAAAAGAACATTTCTATATAGCGTAACTGACTTTTAACCCCCATGTCTCATACACAGTACATGTCTATAGGAAATGGACAAAATAACAGAAACACCACACAGTTTTATCAGAAACACCCACTAGCTTGTGTTCTCTATCAGTGTCCAAAAGTTTGTGGACACCCCTTCTAATGTTAGGTCATAGGTTAATGTTACTATTCAGCTACTTTATGTTGCACCCATTACTGCTGACATACAGTACATGTATACAGTATGTAGACTGAGATGTGTTCCAACATCTCAGTCTGTCTTTTTGGATCTGCACTATATGGACAAAAGTATAGGGATAGCTTTTAATTCCTTCTTTCTTTCAAAATCAAGGGTATTAAAAATATACATTATCCTGCTTTTAAGAGCATCAAGAGCAACAAGAGCGTCAGTGAGGTTAAGATATTGGATCATTAGCCCATTAATCTCACACTAGTCACACAAGTCCCCCCATCTCATCTCGCAATTACTGGACAAACCAATATTATTTCAGAGAAAACAGTTGCACTGCTCCACAGCTCAATGCTGAGGGGCTTTATACCCTTAATGTGGCCCACACCTACTATTAAGCATGTAGCCAACAGGTTTGTATTTGTTCACTGCAGGGAGTTATTCTATTGGCAGTATTTCTCTATAGGGACTAGTCAAGCTGTGTGTGCATTTGCACATATATGCCAGCAATGGGTGTGGCTTAAAGTAGCTGAAAGTAGCATGTGTGTATGAAAAAGAGAGGGAGAGAGTGAGAGGGAGAGATAGACAGGTTGTTTGAGCAGAAAAGGAAACAGCAAGCTCAAACTGTCTTGTTTTTCCTCTCTCTATAATACATCACACACAGTGCTACACACACACACACACTCACACACATATACACCTACGAACACACACTCTAGAGTTCAAGAGAAGCCGAATTCCAAAGAAACAATAGAAGAGAAAGCATCATTTAAAAGAAAGAAAGAGAGAACACCCAGCACTGACAGTAAAAGCAGTTTTACTTTGAAGACAAACAAACAATAAATCTGAATGACAGAGAACAACTTTCCCCTCTCTACACAATCAAAGCCCCTCAGGAGAGAGAAAACGACACATCAGCCTCTGCTGTCACACACACACTCGCGCAGACACACACACACACACACACACACACACACAAACACACACACAGAGAAAGAGAGAGAGAGTGTAGGAGAGAGCGAGGGCTCTTGGAACTGTCTTTTCAGTCTGTGCGTTCTTCAAAACCAGTCTGTCTTCAGTGAGCGTGTGAAGCACCTGTGAGGAGCTGAAACCCTCACACTGCATTTACCCTTCAGAGCGTATCCCACAATTCACCTCTCTGCTCGTGTGGGTTTAAGAACACTGCTGTCTGTTGATGGTGATGAAAAAAAAAGTTTATCTCTCACTATAGTCTCTCTCTCTCAGTTCCATTTTTCTTCTGTCTTTTTGTCTGCCTGTCTCTCTATCTGTCTTACTTTGTCTGCCTGCCTGTCTCTTTGTCTGTGTCCTATTATTTGTGCCATCCTGTCTCTCTCTCTCTCTCTCTCTCTCTCTATGTCTTTCTCTCTCTCTCTGTCTGTTTCATTATGTGTGCCACACAATCTCTCTCTTTTTCTCTCTCTGTTGCTTTGTGTCTCTCCAGTTCTCTTTCTGTCTGTCTGTCTGTCTGTCTCTGTCTTTCTCTCTCTCTCTCTTTCTCTCATTATTTGTGCTGTCCCGTATCTCTCTCTCTCTCTCTCTCTCTCTCTCTCTCTCTGTCTCTCTGTCTCTCTCTCTGTCTCATTATTTGTGCTGTCCCGTATCTCTCTCTCTCTGTCTCTCTCTCTGTCTCTCTCTCTATTCTCTATCTGTCTCATTATGTGTGCCACCCCATCTCTCTCTCTCTCTTTTTCTTGCTCTCTCCGTCTCTCCAGGTCTCTGTCTGTCTGTCTGTCTGTCTGTCTCTCTCTGCACCTCTAAAGCAGAATAGTGTGTAAAAAGCAGAGTTAGAAGGAAAAATGTTTCATTCTGGTTGCCAAACTCACTGACATAACGAAATGGGATGGGAAGGCTCATCAAACACACACACACACACACACACACACACACACACACCGTGAGCAGGCCAGCGAGCGAATCAGGTGTGTATTTTTAGCTTCTCGGCTGCTGTGCCGGGGTGGATGAGGACAGATAAGACAGCAGGTCCAGTCTGGGTCTATTTTGAAGAAGTATGTCCTCACCAGAGACCCGTAGATACGCTCCCAAGGGGGTGGGGGATGTTGTGTGGATGGGTCAGCATTTTGTAGTTCACTATTAAAATCCATGGGAGCGCAGAGTCTGAGCTAGAAATGGCCTGGAATGGTCCCTGCTCATGCAATTATTACATTGGACCACATTAAGAGCCAGTTATAAACACTCCCAGGACAGACTGAGGTCAGATTATGAAGGCAACACTCAGACTAAAATCGGAAGTAGTCAGAGATGCACCTCAGTCACATATAACACAAATGTACAAAGAATGAGTTAAGTAAGTAATGAATACTGTTAGGGATACTCGTCTCTGTCTCTTTCTCTGCCTGTCTCTCTTACTCTGTCTCATTTAAACAGTGCGCTCCTTAACTAATAGATCAGGGCTCAGCAAGCATGAGATATCTGGTCCGTAAGGTGGTTTGAACTATAATGAGCGATAATTAAAAAAAATGAAAATAAAATGCTTCTCTGGAGAGCTTTTGTTTATTATCTTCCCCTGTTTCTCTGTCATGCTCGGCGTCACTTTAATTTCTGCCCATTCTTGGGCTCCCTATCTCCTTATAATTGTGTTTTTTCCCGGCTGTGTCCCAATTCACTAGCTGGAGCAGCGGGAGGTTATTGGACTGCGACCCTGACAACACAGGTTCGATCCCGCGTGAGGAGTGGTGTGTTTATTCAACTGTTCTGCAGTTGGCTTCAACAACCCTCTGGGCTGGAGAGCTACTAGTCTGTAGCACTCCATTCTATTACACTTTCCAAAGTCCATTTTCCAAAACAGATTATTTTTTTGTGGCCTGCCACCTAATGGCTTGGAAAATATCTGGCAGGTGGCCAAACTTAATTGCCGACCCCTGTAGTAGATAATCTAACATGGCTAAAGGTGTGTATGAAATACACCTAGTCTTATGCATTTGGGATTTTGTTGCTTTCTTTTTCTGTTCCAAACTCCAGTGAGGATTCTTTCCTAAGGACGCTTTCTGGTGTATCACAGTATAGTCACCCAGAACAGGAATTGAACCTCAGTCTCACACATGAGGCATGAGGTAGCTCACAAGCAGGTGGTGGTGTTATCCACTGCGCCACACCAACCACGGTGAATCCACATTATGCATGTCATTGCATTGCATTTAATCAGTCATTAGTATGTAGTCATTGTGCAGTCTGGTTGGATTTTGAGTCTGAAACATTTCTGTTTGCTTCATATCACTAACATCATAATTTCACCTCCTTTTCACCCACGTCCCTCTCAGTGTGTGTGTTCTCAGTGTATGCTTCATTAAGTTGTTACGCGTATTGTGCGAGTGTCAGAAAGCCGCACGCATGACTGTAGCTCTAAATCAGCTCTTCTGAAGTGAAGTCTGACTTTCGAGACAAATTCTCCAAATACTCCAAATACAGAGAAACAGAGTGAATGATCACGCAGCCCATCCTCACATGTGCCTGTCACTTCTTTAGTCTCACAAAGACACCTTGTGTAGATTTCTCTTTGTAGATAAGGGATGCACACGGAGGACGGATGTATTTACAGAGATTTATTTGGAGAGGTTTATCTCTGTGGAAGTCAGTCATTTACATACACAATAGGCAAATCCGCAGCCAGAGTGACAAATGTGTATGTAAACAGTAGACTGATCCATTGTCAAAGTCAAGAAAATATGGAGAACGCCAGACAAACACTATCTCAATTAAAAAAATAAAGAAACAAGCAGAGAATAAAAATCAGAAAAAAATATGAGTAACTTGCTGAGGATAAAAATGCATAGACTAATTTTTTTGTGTTTCTGTACTTCAGTGGGTGGTAATGATTGTGACCGGTAACATCTGCCTGAAATTGTCCATGCGAACAACAGATATAAGCCTCTTGGCAGGTCCGTTTATATTCCACCATTTGACAGATATATTCAGTACCAGTCATAAAAACAAATCTTCACAACTTTAAGAAAACATAATTAAAATTGTTTCATTTGACCTCTTATTAGAATTATTCAAATTAACCAGAGAGCACATGGCAAACAATATACCCCCACATAAAAATATAAAAAAACTTTATAAAATGTATGAAAAATACATTACAGTAAAGGATAGCATTTCTCTATATGTATAATGTGTTAATTTAGAGTAAATCTTGAAAAAATTTATTGTTATGCAGTGTTTATATTATATTTAAATAACAACTATGTAGCAAAAACAGAGGACACATTATATTAATATTGTAATATAAATTCTTAATACAGTACATACAGATAGCTTGGCTATAACAGAAAGTGATGGCTTTTTCTGATTTTACAATGCATACAAATCTAAACTCTTTAAACGTATGCAAAGTCAGTGTCATGTACTTTTTTAAAAGACGTTCTGTCTAAAGCTGCCTAACCTTGTCTCCCACACTTTGATCAAATGTTTTACACTTATAGCTCCCTAAAGGACAAATCACACACAATCCATCTGCTGTCCTTGGTGTCATTTTAATGACACGATGAGTTCAACTCAAGGTTCTGCTCGTATCAAAGAGAAAATCCAATATGGATTATGGTGAAATCGTATAAATGTGAGGAAAAATGATATGAATTTAAGTGGGTTATTTTTATTCTGCACCAGCCGAGCCGCGGTATCTGGAGCTATTTGTTCTCGCTGTGCACCACAACACCGATCTTCACTAATTAGGCTCTTTCTTTTGTAAAGGAGGAGAGATCATTAGTGAAATCAGGTGGCAGAATGAAGGCTGGAAGCAGATACCTGTAGACACTGCAGCCTTTGATGGAGAGAACGCAGCCGTGCAGGTCTACAGTTACATTTCTAAAGCACACAGCTGAGGGTAGAGGCATTTTACTGAGGTATATCAGCACACAGCTTCAGGCCTTAAGGCAAACAGAAGCTCTGCAGCTGCCTGTTTCTATTCCACATAAGAACTGCAGGTAATCAGGTCTCACTGATTGTGTATTCTACACAGTGGAGTTGTATGTCTGAGTATTATTTCTGATCGTTTTTGTTTACTTGTAGGCTTTAGTGTGACGCAGGCAGTGATGTCAGTAACGCGTTACTCTAATTTGACCATTTTTTATTGTAACAAGTAATTTTACGTGTTACTATTTCCAATCCAGTAATCAAATTAGTGCTGGGCGGTATGGCAAAAATGTATATACAGTAAAACTGAACATTGAACTTGTTGTTCTCTGCAGGGCAGCAAGGAGTGGTTTTATAAAACAGAACCGTGTATATGGTCTAGACCAGGGATCACATATTTGCAGACTGCGGTCCGGGTCCGGACCCAGACGTTGTCCAATACGGACCCAAACCAGTAAACTACTGAGAAGGATTTAATTCTGACAGTGTTCATTTAAAGCACCGGAACTTTTCTTGTCTTTACGGTATGTGCGCTCTGCACCACAGTGAACTTCCAATCACGTGTGGTGTAAAATCTTTAAATGCTCTCCTCTGCCAATCAAATTTGTGGCAGACCGCTGCCCTGGCTAGTGAATTGGGACGCGGCCGCAAAAAAAACGCCTTTATAAAGAGATAGGGCGCCGAGAACTGGCGGAAAACGAAAACGGGCGGAAACTAAAGACACGCCGAGCGCGAGAGAGAGAGAGACAGGGGAGAGAGCGAGACGCGTGTGATTGGGGAAGAGCGGAGGGGGAATGGGTAAGGGAGCGGTGTGTGTGTGTGTGGAGGAGATGAGGTGGAGAGAGAGAGAGAGAGAGAGAGAGAGTAACGCACAGTGACTTAAATAAGTAACTTTAATCTGATTACTGGATTGGAAATAGTAACGCGTTAGATTACTCGTTACTGAAAAAAAGGGTCAGATTAGAGTAACGCTACTAAGTAACGCGTTACTGACATCACTGCACAAGTTAGATACAAGTTTAATATCAATTTACTGCATGTTATTATTGAAGCCATTATAGGCATTACAGTATTTAAATCAGCTGCAATTCCCTTTTTTTATCCATTTAACAAATACATTTAAATCATCCTTCAAGCTACAGTATTAATATATTTAAAAGGGCTGTAGTTACTGCTCTATTTTACTAGGATATAAAACACTCATACAGTAGAAACAGCAGCAGGAGTTGTTCTGATTTCTCTGTAGGGTGGAGCTAGACCAGTAGTCGACTCTCTTCTTTGGCGTTTTTTGTTCCGCACGGCGCTCTGCAGCGCCCTCTAGCGGTATGGCAGTATGAGAGAAACAATTCAAGTTCACCCCACGGTATACCGAATGAACTGGTATACCGCCCAGCAGTAAATTAGATTAAAGTTACTTATCCAAGTCACTGTGTTACTTTTTTGTCATTTTTCTCTGTAAAAAGATTTTGTAGTGTCTGGCTGGGCGCGTTGAAAGGATGTATGAGAAATACAATTACAGTCGTCGCTTTATTGCTAGAACTGTCGGCCGCAACCACACCCAAATAACAACAGGCTAGTGAGCTAACAAGCTAACAGGCTAAAACTAGCACTTGGGCTAAACACACACATGTAAAATTAATAGAAACTTTTAGAGTCGCAATGACACACTTACTGAACAAGTCCCAAAGGTGAATCGAAGCCAATAAAGCGAGTTTTGAGAAAACTGTTATGTTGAGGCAGCAGTATCTTGAAAGGCTTGCGTGCACTTGCTGAATAGCAAGGATATGGATTTGGTTAAGAGGTCAAGAAGTTAAGTATGGGAGTAGTTTGCAAAAGTGTTGAGAATATGCTAATAAAGTGGTACAGTCCTGTAGCTTATTGATCTGAATATTGATCAGATCAGTAGATTGGGAGTCATCTGTGATGCAGGTCTGTATTGAATGTCTCGCCCTCTGCACACACAACACGTATCAGCCCACAGCACTCACACCATCCTGCCTCTCATTAAACACCTCAACTCACTGCATATGGTGGTCCTTCTGGCAGAATAATACACACACACACACACACACACACACACAAAATGCTCATATTTATTTAGCCTTCAGACTTGGTCAGTTTCATCCATCACCAGCCTTCATTCAAAACCAACTGAAGCTTGGGGTGATGGGCAGACTAGGCTATTTATCATGCTCTGTCTCTATGTATATTTATCATTTCAGTGGAAGTCAATGTAAATGATTTAATGCCAGGCCATTTGGACAGTTTCTGTTGGTCGGTTGATCATGAAATCCTAAAAAATCTGGCGAGAAGTTAAGTTTAAAGCTAAGTTAAGTTAACAAAACTGTAATTCTAAAAAACATTATTTATTTTAAAGTCAAACGAGGGCTGGATATTAATCTACACAGATTCCTAAAAAACAGTTTATTTGGGTGAGTAAAGTGCTTCATTTTATTTACAGTGGGCTTAGATTTCCAGATTTCCACTAATGCAACCGCACAGCTCTCCACTGAGGAACCCTGAGTGTTTTGGTAAGCCAGGGGGATATTAGCTAGCGGTTTGTCCTACGTAGCTTATTTTAACACAGTAAACACACAGGCTACAGTCTGATATACACAACTCTGAATGTCAAAAGGGCTAGTGCTTAGCACGGGGTTAGCAGCAGGCTACAGGCCGATAATACTCACCTCTGGACGGCAAAAGAGCTAGCGCAGTCTTGATGCTGGAGAACTAAACTGAAACTCTTTTATAACGCTGTACTTCAGCGGAGTAACTTTACTGCTTTTTACAACCTGACTGATACAATTCGTACATAAGGTACACTGGATTATAAGGCGCACTGAGAATGTTTGGAAAAAAATTAATAATTTTAAGTGCATCTTATAGTGCGTAAAATATGGTAAATAGAGTAAATGCAATTCACTTCATTTACTTAACAAGAGCATTGTTTCTACTCAGTTTAGTGTGTTATTTAAGCTCAAATTATCCTTAAAATTCCCGAAGCATTTGAGTTCATTTAACTCATCAGGTTTTACAGCGTACAGTGTATTTAGTACGTCTGAATGTGTTTAAATAAATAGCTTAAAAGGCTTAAAAAAGGCACATTTATTCTTTTTGCTCAGGTGTTTACATTTACTCTTTCAGCTGCAGCTAAAAAAGGCCGTGTAATCTGTAGACATCTCAAGCGATGGTCCATGTCCTTGTCCTTGTCCACTCTTCCTCACATTAAGTGCCCCTATACACTCCTCACTTTCACAGCATTTTTATGAACTTTAGCCATCACAACCTCCACGCTGACACCTGGAGTCACCTCAATTTCGCTGTGGAATCGAGTGAATGTGATTGCATGCTGCTCTCATAAAGGGGAAAATGCAGTAAATCCCCCTATCGTCACACCTCTCTCCGTATCCCCGCCGGCCCACCCTCATGCTGCTTTCTGTCCAGGTGATGTGGGCAGCTGGAAATTGAGGCCAACATGTAAATTGAGTCACCCAATCACTGTAGGCGCAGTAAAGTAGCCTGTAGTGGGATGTTTGCCGGAGGAACCGGTGATGGAGGTTCCAGTCTGCAGATATTTTGCTCCTGTGCTGATCTTATCCTCAGCTGTCCAGACAAATAGCATTCCTAAGCAGCACGGTGCAGAAGTTTCAGACCCCTGTCTGCTTCAGATCGATATCAGGGAAAAGAATGAATCCAATCAGATCCTGTTACAGATGTAGACGGAAATAGCACACACACACTCTCACTGTGTGATGGGAGGACCTTGGCTGGGTGTTTTATTACTGTCAGTAACAAGTAAGTAATTTGAGCAGAATTCAGATACTTCTGAGTGTTCATCTAAAGTGATAGTGTCAATTAAATATAGATAATTCTAAAGCTTTATTTATATAGTTTACTGCTATTCAGCACCATCTCATTCCATTCCATTAACTAAAAGGTAGAGAGATAAAGTGAAATCAGCCGATCATAATCATCAAAATCTAGTGAATCTGTCACTCTGTCATTTGTTCTCACATTCATTCATCTGTATGCAGTATTTGGTCATTCATTTTTCCATTTTTTTAACTGCCACTACCAGCGTTTTATGTTTATTACTGCTTAAGTCCTTCCCTGGCTCAGTAAAGTGTGTTAGATATTTTGTTGGACATCAAATATAAATGATTCATATAAATGTGTGTCCACTATACATTTTTCCGTAACTACTATGAAGTATTCATTACCTGATATTAATTATTTTCTACCATATTTAAAATTTAAAACTACTATTGATAATTGAAATATTTTGTCTGCTATTACTACTATGAAACACTCATTAGCTGTTATAAATGATTCAGTAGCTACTATGGAATTTTCATTAGCTGTTATGAATTATTCAGTAGCTACTATGGAATATTCATTACCTCTTATAAATGATTGAGTAGCTACTATGGAATATTCATTACCTGTTATAAATAATTCCGTAGCTACTATGGAATATTCATTACCTGTTATGAATTAGTCAGTAGCTACTGTGAAATATCCCTTACCTGTTATGGAGAATTCAGTAGCTACTGTGAAATATTCATTACCTGTCGTGAATTATTCAGTAGCTACTGTGAAATATTCATTGTCTGTTATGAATTAGTCAGTAGCTACTATGGAATATTCATTACCTGTTATGAATTAGTCAGTAGCTACTATGGAATATTTATTACCTGTTATGAATTAGTTAGTAGCTACTGTGAAATATTCATTGCCTGTTATGAATTAGTCAGTAGCTACTATGGAATATTTATTACCTGTTATGAATTAGTTAGTAGCTACTGTGAAATATTCATTGCCTGTTATGAATTAGTCAGTAGCTACTATGGAATATTCATTACCTGTTATGAATTAGTCAGTAGCTACTATGGAATATTTATTACCTGTTATGAATTAGTTAGTAGCTACTGTGAAATAATCCTTACCTGTTATGAATTAGTCAGTAGCTACTATGGAATATTCATTACCTGTTATGAATTAGTCAGTAGCTACTATGGAATATTCATTACCTGTTATGAATTAGTCAGTAGCTACTGTGAAATAATTCATTACCTGTTATGAATTAGTCAGTAGCTACTATGGAATATTCATTACCTGTTATGAATTAGTCAGTAGCTACTATGGAATATTCATTACCTGTTATGAATTAGTCAGTAGCTACTATGGAATATTCATTACCTGTTATGAATTAGTCAGTAGCTACTATGGAATATTCATTACCTGTTATGAATTAGTCAGTAGCTACTATGGAATATTCATTACCTGTTATGAATTAGTTAGTAGCTACTGTGAAACATTCATTACATGTTATTAATTATTCAGTAACGACAATTTTCATTACCTGATATGAATTATACTGTAGATGCTAAGAAGTATTAATTACCTGTCATAAATTATTCAGTAGCTACTATGAAAATGTCCATTACCTGTTATGAATGATTCATTATTCAGAACCTATTAAATATTCATTACTTTATATGAATTATACAGTAACTACTACACAGAAAATGTGCTAGTGTTAAATCAACTGCATTACTGTTAAATAAGCACACTGAGTGTTAGAATTTAACATTAATAGTGTTTATTTATTACTGGCAAATTAGCTCTGTAAGAATTAATCGGCTATCCACTATGAATTATTCAGCTATCCAATATAAGACACTATAGGTACTATAGTAGGTTTTTAAATATGCATTATAAATTACCAGTGTCCAAAATGAATTATTTAGAAACTACTATGATCATGACTCAGTTACCCACTATGAATTTAGTGACTTCAGTATTCAGCAGTGTTACACAGTTACATAATGTGTAGAAGAAAAATCCTTCTTACTACAAAGATCCACAGACCTGAGCTGAGGTCTAGGCCTATCTGAGTCTTACTGTTATACAGTAAATCAGCACACAGCCTGAGTCTGAGCATCTCTGTGCACATTTCCCTCCGCCGCTCTGAGGAGTGAGTGAATTAGAGATGAAAAATGAAGAGTTTACGCTCTGATAATCAGCTTTCACAAAACTCACCTCACCTGACAGATGTCCAGACGTGAGTGGATTTCTTGCCTGTCTGCTGTTGAGTCATCATACACACACACAAACACACACAGCACACATGCACACAAACACACACAGCACACATGCATCCGCCCTCACACTCATTCTCTCCTGTATTGATGTTGATCCTTGGAAAATGCTGATTGTAATCTCTCTCAGACAGAAAGAGAGCAAGCGAGACAGAGAAAAAGAGAATAAGGGAGAAAGGCAAGAGACAGAGGGAGGGAAGGATAGGTAGAGAGTGAGAAAGAAAGGGACGAGAGAGGGAGAGAGGGATAGGTAGAGAGTGAGAGAGAAAGGGATGAGAGAGCGAGTGAGAGGGATAGGTAGAGAGTGAGAGAGAAAGATGGTTCTGTATGGGCAGTGTTTCATCAGCAATAAGCGATGTGTGAAACGAGTTGTCATTCCGGGCAGCTTTCATCAAACGACCCGAGAGAGAGGTAGAGAGAGAGGAAGAGAGAGAGAGAGAGAGAAATGGAGGGTGGGTGGGTGGATGGATGGTGAGAAAAGTAAAGGAGGAAGAGGAGAGCGTGAAAGAGAACAGGAGGAGGAAGATAGAGAGAGAGAGAGAAAGCAATGAAGGAAAGAAATTTATGGAAGAGTGATAGATGTTCAGTGGAGCGTAACCTCAGTGTGTGTGTGTGTGTGTGTGTGTGTGTGTGAGAAAGAGAGTGTGTGTTTTCTGGACAAAAATGACCTGAGTTTGTAGGAAAACCAGAGAAAAACCTACACAGTTTAACCTACAAGATGAACAAAAACTTCCTGTCTTTGTAAACAGATTTGGTGCCATTCAGTCCCCGATGTTGAGTTATAACTATTTTTTGGATGATATATAATTCCACAAATAAGTGCAATGAACATAATTTGTATGCCACACATTCAGTAGTGAAATAATGATCATTTAAATAGCATTATGCTTTTATATAAAGACATTTAGACATTGGAAAAGGAAAGTGAAAATGTTTAAATATTCTAAACCAATAGTCAACATATCAGCTGATTTAAGCTAATGGACATTATATTCATTTTCTCCCTGTCCAATGAAAAACAAGTATCTCCAAAATAGCTATTTTTCAGGAGAGAGATTAAACCTTCTTAACTTTCATTTTGGAGATTTTTTATTGGCCTATTCATCAAGAAATGTTGACACAGTGTTAGTGACAGCTCGTGTGTTCAAATTATGTATTACCGTATTTGTCACACTATAAGGTTCACTTAAAATCCTTTTATTTTACCAACAATTGACAGTGTGCATTTTAATTCAGTGCACCTTGTGTATAAATTTTACCAGTCAGATTGTAAGGAGCTGTAAAGCCACTCCACTGTAGTGCAGCATTATACAGGAGATTTTAGTTTAGTTTTTCCATCACCGGGGCTGGAGTAGCATTAGCATTAGGCTCTAACTGCTATTTCCCTGTTCAGAGTTGAGTATTATCGGCCTGTAGCCTGCTGCTAACCCTGGCTAGCACTGCTGGAGCAGCATTAGCATTACCCTGCTTTAGCCTTTACCGTGTTAAAACAGGCTACATGGGACGAACCGCTAGCTAATATCACCCTGGCTTACCGGAACACTCAGGATTACCCAGTGTAGCCCTGTCGGGCGGCATCAGCCACTAATGGCTAGCGTTTAGCCGCTAATGCTAGTGCTCCAGCCTTAGTGCCAGAGAAATTTGGTAATCTAAGCTCACTGTAAATATATGGAAGCATTTTATTCACCTATATAAACAGTTTTAAGGAGAGAAATCTGTGTAGGTTAACATCCAGCACTTGTTTGTCTTTAAAAGAAGGTGGTTTACACTCCTCTAGCTGGTGTTTGGCATTGGGTATGATGTGTCTAGGCTCAAGGACAGCTGCTAAAGAGTGTCCCATTCTTTTGACAGCATTTTGTCAGCAATTGGTGTCTTTAAAAAAACACTAATTAGACAGGGTGTCTGGATACTTTTGGACATATGGTGTTTAACTATACAGAAATAAATGCTTTTATTGAGCCCATGCCCTGACTCTGTATTAAAAAAAAGGTGTGTGACAGAAAAAGAGAGAGAAAAAGAGAGAGAGAGAGAGAGAGATAGAGACTGTGTGTGTGGGTATGTAAGCGGTTCTTACTTTTCATCACATTCTAATGACTCAGAGTTTTATAATTGGCTAAGCTGGTGCAGGAGGAGGGGCTGGCCGAGATTCTGGCAGCCAGATTGAATGTGTACCTGCACACACACACCACACACACACAAACACACACACACACACACACAAACACACACAGTCGGATGACTGGCAGCTACAAAAGGCACTCATCATTCACCTTGGTAATGACAGTGGCGGAGCAGGGTTATACAAACTCAGTTACATAAACACTGTGTGACCTAGAGGTGCTGTTCTCTGACATATCAAACTAGCACCTGTCAGCTCTCCATCCGCACTGAATAAGCCTTCATTTGAGCTGTTCAGAACAGGGTTACATGCTGTGGGTTTGCAACCATTCATTTAGGCTTTTAAGAAAAATAGTTATACGCTGCGGTTTTGTGACCATTAATTTAAGCTTTCAGGAAGAGGACTTACATACTGCAGTTTTGCATTTTAAATTTGCCTTTCTTTAAAAAAAATAACATTAAAAAAAACCTTTTAGTGCTTTGTAGGAGAAGCTGTAATTACAATTTCGAACCTCAACCCACTAATCTTCATGGTAATATGTGTAGCCTGGGCACATTCTCTCTGAATACCTGCACTGATTTATCAACATCGCCTGATTTATAGCAACCAGTGTGATTTATTTTTTGTTGGCTGTAGATCAGAGGTATTCAGTTTGAGGGATGTAAAGGAATTTCAGATGGGAGTGATGGGTTTGGACAACAATGAGGAGTAAAAAAGTGTAAAAAAAAAAAAAAAAAAAAAAAGAATAGCCTTGGGTGCCTTACACCTTGCTGGTTTAAGGTATGTTTCTTCTCGGATCGCTGTCAGTACTCATCACTGCTCACCAGGAGCGGCCTGAGGGGTTTTCTGTTTCAGACATGCTCTCACCCAGTCCACTGGCCATGACGAAGTAGCTCAGGTCTTCACACCTTTCCGTTTCTCCAACAGCTCAACAACCATACAGGAAATTTTGATTTTAATTAAGACAATTGCTTTCTGAAATTTTGTAATCTAGATATATAATTTTCATTAAAAAGCCTTGAGGAGGGTTTATCTATTATAATTTTATATTTGTACAGTATTAAAGTGTTTATTTAGGGTTTTGCAAAGATCATTTACATCCCATTAATGTTCTGCATCAATAGTTTTAGGGCTGCAGTTCTGACATTTGTCAGCTTGTCAGAACAGATCCTAGAACAAACTAGGTAGTCTTTAGGACCAGTCACAATCATGGGGAGGTCTCTGAACAAACAATGACCAGTCACAATCATTTTGAGGTCTCTGAACAAACTAGATATTGTTTAAAAGAGACAGTCACAATCATGGGAGAGTCTTTGAACAGTGACCAGCCACATTCATGGTGAGGTCTCTGAACAATTACTAATCACAATCATGGGAGAGTCTTTGAACAGTGACCAGCCACATTCATGGGGAGGTCTCTGAACAAACTAGATAGTCTTTAGGAACAGTCAAAATCATGAGGTGGTCTCTGAACCAAGTAGGTTGTCTTTAGGACCAGTCACAATCATGGGGAAGTCTCTGAACAATTTAGATTTAAGAGACTGTTACAATCATGGGGAGGCCTCTGAACAAACTACATAGTCTTTGAGACCAATCAGAATCAGAGAAAGGTCTCTGAACAAACTAGATAGTATTTAGGACCAGTCACAATCATGAGGAAGTCTCTGAAGAAACTCAGTAGTCTTAATGACCAGTTACAATAATGGGGAGGTCTCTGAACAAAGTAGATGGTCTTTATGATCAGTCACAATGAGGAGGTCTCTGAAGAAACTATGTAGTCTTAATGACCAGTTATAATAATGGGGAGGTCTCTGAACAAACTATGTAGTCTTTATGACCAGTCACAGTCATGGGGAGGTCTTTAGGACCAGTCACATTCACAATTATGGGGAACTCCCAGAACATAATACATAGTCATTAGTCAAATCACAGCCATGGACAGGTCCTCAGAACAAACCAGGTAGACTACCAGGTAGGAACAGATGGTCTAAATTATGAACTAGATTGTATTTATCACCAATCACAGCTGTGGGAAACTAAGTAGGAACTAAGTAGAGACTTTGCAGATAAATTGCATGAGGAAAATATATAATAATTTTAGGACTTATTATAGTCTGACAAAAGTCTCTTAACACAGTCAGGGAAACATCTTAGAATAAACTCAGAAGTCTTGAGGTAAAATTTAAAAAGAAGCCATTCTCAAAACAAATCAGGTAATCACAGTAGAAACTAAACTAGGTAGAGAGGTAGGTCTCACAAATAATAAACTAGGTAGTCTTCAGGACCATGGACAGCCATAGGCTGATCTCAGAACAAATCTGAACTGTGGGTCTCCCACCAATCCTCAGAGACCTCCATATAGTCCACACTGGGTTGGAGAAAAGTCTGGGCCATCTCTGTCCACTGCTTTCAGGAACCAAAAGTGCTTCTTCTGTGGCTTCACTCCAAAGAACCTTTTAGTGCCTTTATTTTTAAGAGTGTGTAAATACTGTAAACATATAAACACTATAACCCAATGTTCTACCCATCCTACTCTCCATCTCAGTCCCCATAAAACACACATAACATTTTACAATACTGATAAATCACTGTAATTACAGCATGAAGAGCCACATTTATCACGTTTACTACAGTCATTCTGGTTACGATGTTTACCCATGCTCTTTATGCTCTTCACACAGTGCGGTTTAACAGCTGCACTGCAGGCTTTGGTTTGTCAGTGGATCAGGCTGGACTGGACTGGTGTTGTATCTGGACGGTGTTTAGAGGCTTCGTGCCTCAGAGATGCTTGCCGGGGTTTGTTTTAGTGTCCAGTGCAAATTCTATTAAACTTCCTTCTTATTTACCTTCCTGTTTACAAACAACAAACAAACCGATAATGTGTAAACACTGCGAGCATATGCCAAACCTCTGGAGATGTTTATTATCTGAAGCCAAAGGAAATTATTCACATATGCCTGCATGGAATTTTCTCTCTCTTTCTCTTTCGTTTTCTCTCTCTCTCTCTCTCTCTCTCTCTCTCGTTCTCTCTCTTTCCCAACAGAATGACGCACCAATACTCCTACTCTATAAGCTGCTCTATTATTATGATGTTCTATAAATTAACACCAACATGCAAAAATGTGGTGTCATGGGTTAGCTGGATTTAAATTAATCACACAGTGTTACCTTAGGAAACTCACCTCAGGCCTGGGAACACTTACACCTGTATGAGTTGTGAGGTGTTATCTTGTGAGCGAGGTTGAACACTATAAAGCGCATTTAAAATCCTTGAATTTTCCCCAAAAATCGACAGTGCACCTCATGTATAAATTTAACCAGTCAGGGTGTAAGGAGTAGTAAAGCCACTCAGCTGAAGTACAGCATAAAACAGGAGTTTGAGTGAAGTTTCTCCAGCACCAAGCCTGAAGCAGTATTAGCATTGGCTGATAAATGCAGCGCTAGCTCTTTCGCCATTCAGAGATGAGTATATCGGAGACATATGTGTACATTAAAATCCAATGCTCATTTAACTTAAAAAGAAAATGTTTTTTTGTAAGAATTACAGTATTGTTTATTTAGGTGCCAGGAATGCATCATAGAAGGCATTACCTCCCACAGTGCACAGCCTACAACGATAATACAAATACACATGTAACACCCATACACGTACATGAAGTACCACAGCAACTATATGGCAATTTTTGAGCTTGAGACCACTGAAGTCAAAATCTCAAACACCTGGGATACCATATTAACTTCTTAGCAACCACCTAGCAACACCCTAGCAACCACTAAGCAACATATCATGACAATTGTCTGAAATACAATAGTAATCACCATCCACTATGTAATACATAATAGAAGGCAACAAACAAAATGTCAACCACCTGTGCTACTTTAGTAATCAGCTGGAGCCCACTTAGCGGTACCATAGCAAACACCTGGAGAAAATACAGGAAGTGCCTATTTAGGAATTCCACAGCAACCAATCTGAATAGCATTAGGCAACCATTAGAAACTTCATTACAACCACCAGCAAAATATATCTACAAATGTATTGTATCTATCTATCTGTCTGTCTGTCTGTCTGTTGTTTCCCAGGAAGAGCTAAAAAAAGTTTCTTCTCAAGTTCGTTTCTAATCTCTCATTCTATTCTTCGTTTCTTCATCTTTTTTTCAGCACAGCTGTCCTTTTTCTTCCTTGGTTTCCTCTTGCTTTTCTTTCACACCTGTTCTTTATTTGTCTTTGTGCTTCTGCTTATTCAGTATTTCATACATAACTGAGTTTTCAGCCACCTTGGTAGAGAAAGAAAGAAAACCCATCTTTTTTTGCCTTAGTGTGCAGCTTCAGTTCTTATTCAGTAGATTACACACACACACACACACACACACACACACACACACACACACAGTTGTAAAATCATAAATCATCAACTCTGGATGTTGTTTCATTTAGTGTGGTGTAATTACACTGTAAGGTGTGTGTATGTTCTGCTCCGCTCTATTCAGCATATGTAAAGTGAGTAATTGCTGAGTGTAGTACATTAACAGGCCTGTCCGGATTAACTAATGCCCTGTGCTAAGAGGATGCAGTAACTGATACATCATCATGATCGCACTGTGGGGTGAGAGAGGGAATGAATCAGAGGGAATGAGTCAGTCTGACACTTCTCACTACTATCTGAGATATATGTGCTTATATATACCTGTATATAATATCAGTGTAGAGAGAACTCACCCAGGAGTGTTCTTCTGTGTAGCTACTGTTTTAGATCGGAACAGTTTTGTAGAATGTGCCAAAACTCTGCTCAGTGTCATTTAAAGTGAAGCGCACAAGTCAAATTTTGTACAAATATTGAAAGAAAAATATAAATTAATTTGAATTGTGACTGTTCTGGATTCTGGATGAATTTTTGGAAAGCATTCAGCACTGCAGCCTCAGCTTTGTGTTCTTAGCTTATTCATATCAAGATTCAGCAATCTTTACATCCTGATTTGCTTTTCTTCTCACTATAGTGTTGGACTATGTGATCTCAGACCTTCATATCATGATAAACTAAACATTTGACCTTGATTGCGTTGAATAAACTGTTATTTAAGTAAATAAAGCACACAGAATTCTTATTTGGTACAATTTGTGCTCAAATTACTTGTTTTCATGTCAGACTGGACAAATCAGATATATGTGGTAGTATGTTTTAAGGGGAGAAAAGCTTAAAAAATAATAATAATAAAAAATGTATTATTAAAAATGTGTTATATTAGATGTTCTGATTAACGGTTTTAATTAGTTTTTTGATTAATTGCCCAGTCCTAGTTTACCACGATTTGACACAGTGGTTTTCTTTCAGCAACTGTAACCTTTCTTTCAGCTCTAACCACCCTGACCAGACCATTGTCTGCTGACCTTTCTTATGAACAATTTTTTTTCAGTACTTGTCTAATCTCACTGTTAACTTTCCTAGTTAGCTTCTTCCATTGCTAAAAGGAAAAGCTCAGTTGTATTCTGGGGAAGTGCTCCTGTTAGTAAGGACTTGGATGTCACTAGGGCTGCACAATATACCATTTAACCATTTAAGCATCACCATAGCGATGTGCGCATGCGCAATGTCGCTTAAAGCAATGAAATCAAACACATCATGTTGCGATGTTTTGATTCTTGACACAAGAAGTAGATACACAGCGCTGTCTCTGTGTCTGTGTGAGTGACAGGCTGCTGCTGCCTGAGAAGCACGAATGGAAGGGGGGGGGGGCAGGTGTAAACACGAGATAACCGCATAGCCTTCATCCACAGGGTTGGGAATGTGCTTGTGTAAAAAAGCATGTGTGGAAAGCTGTGCACCTCGGTCCAGCACAGTATTTCAGTGCAGATATTTCCAGTTACAGCTGAATTCACTTTAATTCACTTCATTTTAATCCCAGAAAAAAACCCTTTTACTTACGTTTAAAACCTTTAAAAAACATTTAAATGCCTGATTAAAAAAGTGCTAATTGTTTTGCTGTTTTCCTCAGGTTTTAAGTGCTTGGCAGTGACTCAAGGGCAGGGCTGGTGACATCATAGGCTCTGCATTGTTTTATATCATGATATATATTGTCAAAAAAGAACGTTTGCAGTATAACATTTTTCCAATATCGTGCAGCCCTACTCGTCACCAACACTGAAAACATATTTGGGTTTATTATTCTGAATATTTATTTCTTACATACTACAAACAAAATACTTTACAGATATATTCGATTATTTGCAACATTCAGTTTTGTTTTCAGTCGTCACTATTTTTCAAATATTTTTTTTTGTCCAACCCTGTTTGTGGCTGCACGCTGCTATCAATCCTGTAGCATTTCCACTCACAGCAATTCTGCTGCAGTTTCACGCCGGAGTGTAAGCGTAACATTAGAGTTTCATGATGGAGAAAACAAAGCCGGTGTTCTGACCGATGTGGAGAGTTCTTTCTGCTGCGGCTGATTGTCCCTTTTAAAGCCTGTCCTTTGAAAGCCCCCTGAAAGCCCCCTGGCCCTTATTAAGCTGGGGAGCAGGATATGAAGCCAACCTTTAGACCGGGGCGGAGCGCTAGCGCTACGCTAATCACTGCAGCGTGTCCAACACAGAGACGATAATATGTGATAAAAAATTAGCACATGAAACTCTGTGTGTGTGTGTGTGGGTGGGTGTCAGTGTGTGTGTGTGTGTGTGTGTCTCAGTGTGTGTGCATGTGTGTGTAATTTAAAATGTTTTTATGAAGTTTTCACGCTTGTGTTGATCAACCCCAGTGTTATCAGATGTTCTAGCTAAAGGCATAATAAGGCTTCATAAATCAACACACACACACACACATAGAAACACAAACACACACTCACACACATACTCATCACCATTGTCATCAGCTGTTTCTGGGCAGTACTCCAAAGGGACATTGGTGTGATTTTGTATCTCTGCTGTGTGTGTGTGTGTGTTTGTTTGTGTGTCGCCACCTAGGGTTATGAGTAAGTGCATTTTAATTATGAATGAGTATTTTTGTGCCAGCAATGGTTTGTGTGTGTGTGTGTGTGTATGCAGGTATTGAAGCTGTGCTTTGAGCTGTCATAACAAAGCCTCCTTTCAGCAAAACAGAAATTTTACTGAGAAGATTATTTTTTTAAATAAAACTTTAATATAAAACAGTAAAATGTATTTTTATTGACTTTATTGTGAGTCATTTTGGAGCATTTATCCAGTTTACACAGTGTAAACACCAGCTGCTGTTTCTAAGGCTGTTAAATACTAAATATATTTACACAGTTTTTAGATGACAGTGGCCATTTGTGTTAATAAAACTCAGCTAATGATCAGCTTAATACACTAAAGCATCTCTTTCTCTCTCTCTCTCTCTCTCTCCTTTCTTATTCCCTTTCCATCTCTCTTTTTCCACTTTCTCGCTCTCTCTTTTCGGTACTTCTCCCTCTCTTAATCTCTCTTTCCCCCTTCAATTTCACCTCTCTCTTTCTCTTGTTCCTCCCTCTCTCATCTCTTACTTCCATTTTTTACTCTTTACTCCACTCTCTCTTTATTTTCTCTTTGTCTTTCTCTCCTTTTCTTCTCTCTTCAACCTGCATCTCTCTTTATCTCTTTTTCCCTCTTTGTTCCTCTCTCTCTACATTTTTCTGTTGCTGTTCTTCTTCCCCCCTTCATTGCTCTCTTCTCCTTTTTCTGCACCATTTTTTGCTCCTGTCTCTTTTTCTGTTTCCCTTCACCCCTTCTTTCTATCTCCCTTTTTTTCTTGTCCTCCTTTTCTCTCCCTCTCTCTGACTATCTTTCACTTCCCTCTCTTTCTCTCTTTTCCATTCATTTCTCATTTCTCCTCCTATTTCCTTCTTTCTCTTTCTCTCTCTATCTTTTTTCCACTTTCCTGCCCTCTCTTTTCTTTACTTTCTCTCTTTTCCCTTTTCATTTCTGTCTTGTCCTCCCTCCCATTACTCTTTCTCTTCTCCCTCTCTTTCTCTTCTCTCTCTCTCTCTCTCTCTCTCTCTCTCTTGCCACTGACTTTTTGTACACCATTTTTCACTCTTTACTCCACTCTCTCATTCTCTCTCTATTTTTTCTTTGTCTCTTCCACTTCTCTTTTCCACCTGCATCTCTCTCTACCCATTTTTCTGTTGCTGTTCTCCTTCTCTCTGCTCCTTCATCGCTCTCTTCTCCTTCCTTTGCCTCATTTTTGCTCCTCTCTCTTTCTCTGTTTCCCTTCACCCCCTCCTCTCCATCTTTCCTCTTCCATCTCTCTCTCTCTCTCTCTCTCTCTTTCACTCAGTGTGTTTTTGGTGTTCTGCTGTGATAAGGCTGACTGAGTGATGCACATGTTCTGCTTTTCCGTCTTTTCTTTCATCTGAGCTCCTCCTGTCATCCGTCTGTTCTCCACCCCTTTGTCTTCTCTTCTCCTGCGTGGTGGATGGGCAGATGGGGGAGTGAGTGAAGGTCGTATTGGGTATGAAAGAGTCACATGTCCTTCTGCTCCAGGGACACTCGTCTTTTCTGTCAGACAGGCAGATTCATGCCAATCTCCTGAGTGTAGATTACACATCTGTGCTCCATACAGCACCACCGAGAACCTATAGATATCCCTAGTGTCTAACACTCTTCTCTGTCAGTCTCTCTCTGTCTTTTATCAGTCTCTCTCTCTCTTTCCTCAGTTTTCTCACTTCTTTTTTAGTCTCTCATTATTTTTTTTTTCTTTTTGTCTGTCTTGCTCTATATTCTTACTCTCGTCACAGTTTTTCTCTGTATCTATTCTGCATCGTGTCACTCTGTCTCTTATTTATTCTTTCTCTTAGTTTTTTCTCTGTCTTATCTATTTCTTCTTTCACATCATCAATTCTTTTTTTCTCCATCTTGTTTCTCTTTCACTCCTTTTTAGTCCCTTATGTCTTTCTGCATCTCTCATATTCCAGTCTATCACATTCTTTTCCTTCTCTGTCTATATCTTTCTATATCTATTCTGTTTCTTGTTATACTCTTTATACTCCTTTCCCTCTTTATCTTCACACTCTTCTTTCTTTCCTCTACCACTCTTTTCTGATCCTTTTTTTGTTCATTCTCCCATGTCACATCTCTCTTTCATTTCTCTCTTGCTCTTGTTTCTCAGTCTTTCCCTGTCTTCTTCTCCCTCTTTTTGGTTTCTTCTCTGTTCCTCTTTCTCTCATAGTCCAGTTTTTTCTCTCCTTTCTGAATCTCTCTTGTTTGTATCTTGTCATTATCTCTTCTCACTTCTTTCTCTTTCTCTGCTTGCACAGTCCCTCGTCTGTCCGTCTTTGTTTCATCTGTGTATTCTCTCTCTCTCGTCTCTCTTCTTGTCTCTTCCTGTCTTTTTCAGTCTTTATTTTCTCTGCTGTCCCTCTCTCTCTGAATTCTCTCTAACTCTCGTGTATCTTCTCTCCTGTATCAGTCTCTCTCTATCTCTCTCTCTCTCAAACACACCCTCTGGCTGGTTGTTTGCTAGTTTGATGCCCAGTGGGTGTGGCCCCATGCTGGATGAGTGACAGCTCCTCCGGTGTGATCGTTATGGGATGTGAGTGGTGGGTGCTGTTAGCCGGGGGCGCACCGCCAAAAGATTGTAGTGGGAGAGTTTGGAATAATTGTACTTTTTAACAAAGCAAACTGCATAATGATGGGTTTCAGTGTGTGCTACTATCTCCCTGCTGGCTCACACATGCACTCACACACACTGACACACACACACACACACACACACACACACACTCACGCTGACACACACACACACTAATACATACTCACACACACTCACACTGACAGTGCCTGACACTTTAAATGTATAAGTTCAGTTTGTGTGTGTGTGCATTGTATGTGTAGGCATTGTAGGCATGTGTATAGTTTTGCGTTATCGTATCTTTAGTGCTGGGTGATACGATTAACGTTGACAGCCCTAGTTTTACTATGAGTGAATGGGCTACTGAGCTCTGAGTTTCCTCTTCTGAAGTCTCCATTGCCCCACCAGCCGCTCGAGTTCAGTAAAACTGAGCCGGGTCCTCTTTTAGAGGGCTGTAAGTGTGACGTAAGTATGTAAAGACGTGTGACGAACAGACGCCAGAAGATCTCCCGCGAAAAAGCGAACCGACACCCCAGTTTTTAGAATAAATATATATTAGGCTTAGCAGGGATAGTCATTCCAGCACACTGGCACCATTAAACACAGTATTTTATCCCTTTTTCACTCAGAAATGCTTCTGCTTTCAGTTTAGAAACAAAATAACACAGACTGCCACTTAAATAAACAACAGACTGAGCATTTTTGTTAGTATAAGCTGCTTCTGTTGCTTTTCAATTTGGTACTAATTCCTCTCCATAGGATGGGACAGAGTCACATGTGGTAGTATGTTTTAACCTTTCAGAGCCCCTACCCATTTCTGAATATTAATATAAAATTAAAAACGGAATCATTTCAATTATTAAAGCGTTCTTGTTTATTGTGATTATGATATAGAGACACATGACTATAAATATATGAAGATATTTAAATGACAACACAATTTCATTGTATTTTAGTATGTTCTTCTTTTCAAATCTTGTCAAAACTAGTAATATATATACTATTCAAATCATTGTATTAGAGCATTATAATTGCTAAACCTGGGACTAAGCACTAACCAAGGACACCCACATTCTTTAAACGGGGTCACATATTCACACACTGTCCCTTAAGAATGTTCTCTCAGGATGTTCAGTATTTGTCACTCAGGGGCATCATGAGTTAAAGTGAAGGACAAAATGCTGTAGCAAACTTTACACAGCTTTTAAAGGCTCTGTGATGCATATTATAAGTAAGGGTGGGCGATATTGCCCTTGATTAACATCATGATAACGATACTCTTGGCGATATGACAAGACACTGAATTAAAAAAAAATATTTCAAGAATACACTACTGGAACAAAATAAAAATTTAATTTTATTATTAAAATACGATATGATATGGCCCACCCCTAATTCAGATATGTAACAGATGTCAATTATCCAGAATGTCATGATACTAAATTAATTTCAAACTTCATATATCCAGGATTAAAATGAAAAAATTAATACTGGACAAGTTTAATCTGTCTCTAGTAGATATATAATGGGAAATAAAAACACCAGAAAAGTAGTAGTAGTGTGATAAGTAGGGGTAGTAGTGTGATAATTAGGGGTGGGTGATATGGCACAATATTTCAGGGTATAATATTGTTCACAATTTTAAAAAATGTTGCCAATATTATTGTGAACGATACGATATAGCACACTCCTTGTATAAATGTAAGAGTTTCATACAATCTAAATCTAAAAACGTTGTTATTTTTTATTGTGTCTGAATTTGTTGGTGATAATATTGTGTTTTATTATACTATGATGATACAATTTGCCACATCCCTAATTAGTAGCATAAAATTAAAAATAACTGTACGACCAAAAAAAAAAAAAAAAAAAAAAAAATAGTTAGAGGTTTTGAATGTTGGATTTTGGTTTGATTTTAAGAATGTGAGCTGAGGAGAGCACACTATCGTTAGGACTGCAGTGATTAGAGAACAGAGCTGATTAGTCATTGTCAGCATCGATTATGTTAAAGCAGATGTCTCAGTAAGTTAATAGGAAATCACTCTGTGATGCTCATGCACTGTCCACCCAGCAGCATGCAGAAAAACACCCCTACTAATTACCCAGAAAACAGGATTAATCTACTTTATGATTCACCTTTTAATGACACAGCTGCCACTGAAAAACACTGCCAGTAGAAAAGAACAGTGTGTTCTGGAGACTAACTTCACTAACCTAAAATAGAGCATCATTAGTGATGATGGAAGGCATTATGGGAAATGTAGTCTCTGTAGTGAATTTGTGTGGTCATATTTTTTTTTTGTGGAGAACAGTATCTGGAAATTGGAAATGAGTGTTACATACAGTTAAATTAATGATATTGTGAGGCATTATGGGAAATGTAGTGTCTGTAGTGAATGTGTATGGTCATAAAATTCTCTGTGTATGAAGAACAGTGTCTGGGAATTGAAATTGAAAGTTAAATGTAGTTAAATTAATGATGTGATGCATTATGGGAAATGTAGTGTCTGTAGTGAATTTGTGTGCTCATAACATTCTGTGTATTAAAAAACAGTGTCTGGGAATTGGAATTGAAAGTTAAATTTAGTTAAATTAATGATGCATTATAATAAATGTAGTGTCTGTAGTCAATTTGTGGAATTGAGAGGTAAATTCAGTTAAATTAACGATAACGTGAGGCATTATGGGAAATGTAGTGTCTAGTGAATGTGTGTGGTCATAACATTCTCTGTGTATTAAAAAACAGTGTCTGGAAATTGGAATTGAAAGTTAAATTTAGTTAAATTAATGATGTGATGCATTATAGGAAATGTAGTGTCTGTAGTGAATTTGTGGAATTGACAGTTAAATTCAGTTAAATTAATGATATTGTGAGGCATTATGGGAAATGTATGTTTTTAGAAAATTTATGTGGTCAAATTGTCTGTGTTTGAAAAACAGTGTCTGAAAATTGGAATTAAGAGATAAATTCAGTCAAATTAATGATATTGTGAGGCATTATAGGAAATGTAGTGTCTGTAGTGAATGTGTGTGGTCATAACATTTTCGCTGTATGAAGAACAGTGTCTGGGAATTGGAATTGAAAGTTAAATTCAGTTAAATTAATAATATTTTGAGGCATTATGGGAAATGTAGTGTCTGTAGTGAATTTGTGTGGTCATAAAATTCTCTGTGTATGAAGAACAGTGTCTGGAAATTGGAATTCTGAGTTAAATTCAGTTAAAGGAATGATATTGTGAGGCATTATGGGAAATGTAGTGTCTGTAGTGAATTTGTGGAATTGAGAGTTAAATTCAGTTAAATTAACAATAATGTGAGGCATTATAGGAAATGTAGTATCTGTAGTAAATGTGTGTGGTCCTAAAATTCTCTGTGTAAGAAGAACAGTGTCTGGAAATAGGAATTGAGATTTAATTTCAGTTAAATGAATGATATTGTGAGGCATTATGGGAAATGTAGTGTCTGTAGTGAAATTTTGCGTGGTTATAATTTCTTATGCTCACGTGGTTATCCCCAACAACCAATGTAGCTACTGGTAATTTTGGAGTTTTTTAGAGCATTTTACTGGACCAGTGCCTGAACCAGGTAGATTAAATGATGCCACTGCAGTATAAAGTGCAAACATCTGATCAGCAGTGTTGAGAAAGTCCGTTCAAGAACATGAGAAACTAAACCACTATCCACTGACTTACTAATACACTGTAAAACAACCAACCTGAGTGCCTTAAAAAAATAATATTTAACAGAAAACTCAGATGATTAAAAGTTTGATTAACACACTGTTTGATATTTTGTTTAATGCATCTATTTTTTTTACAGCACAGTCTTCATTAGACTAATTCATGCCCAGGAAATTTCTCCCTCAATTTTCTGTAAAAAAAAAGCATTGACCCCTCTTTAACCTGACTTTTAAAACCAGAGGCAGCTCATTTCTCAGCTCATCTTAATGAGAGTCTGAAACTCGCCACTGAGGTTAATGGAGTAACACATATAAAGAAGTATTGACTGGACCTCCATCCTTCCAGAGCTTTCTCACAGTTTTTACTCCTTCTTTGGTTCTAGTTTCATGCTTTAACCCTTAAAGGCATGTGATCATTTTAAGAAATCTGCTTTATTTTACATTTCTTGCTTTGCAGTTGTGTTTCAAAATATAATTACTAATTTTTATTCATTTAAAAATATTTAAATATGCAAAACTAATTTTTTTGCGTGCTTTTGTGTAACCACTTGGGTCTCGACTGTCCCTATAAACAGTCCAAGCATGAAAAAAAATGTATCCGTCCATCTGTTTTCTGTGAATAAGCTGAAAAAGTTTAATGTCAGAAATCATATGCCTCCATTAGCTGTTTGGATGGCTCCCTTATTGTAATGTCATTATAAAGAAACATGCATAGAACCAACCTGGCACCACCCCCTTAACCCGTCAACCTCCACTAGAGCCCAATCCACCAGATCATCAGTTGAAGAAATGCCGTTTTGGGTCTGCTATTTGAGAACCTCAGACAGTATCCAGCAAGATTAGCCAGCAGACTTCATCTGAGGGAGGGATCTGTACCTACTGTCTGTTACAAGTCAGCAGATGAGGGAGATTTAAATACTTTGGAATAATGAGATTTGTGCTTCTATCGCAGTTAAGCATGAACCAACTTGTTTATATTTTGCCAGTTAGCACAAGCTAACACTAACATGTGTTAAATGTGGTAAAGAGCTTATTTGCATTAAAAAGACAGAACCCTTAACCGGCTCATTCTGAAAGTGACTGAAACTGGTAAGGATAGAGCTGGTGAGATCTCTTTATGTGAGAGTGATTTTGTGCAGAACTGTATGAAAACTTTTCTCTAAGCCATAGACCTATTCTAACTTGTGTAACAAATGGCATAATATGTCCCCTTTAATGTTTTTTTGAAGCAATTAATGTTAAAATGCTAGTAGTTTGTAGTTGTGGATCCAGCTTGTAGTTCTTAGGTATCCATGAATTATGTAGAATTTACAAATATAACAAAAAAGTAGAGAAATAAGGCTAAAATGTGGCGTTTTTGCATAGAAATAATAACGAATGTACGATTGGTTACCCAGAGTAACTACAGTGCATTTAGAGTGAACACCTAACTTGGAGAAATTGTGATAAACACTGATAAACTGACCAGCACAGGCTGGTAATTTTTGTGTTTATTTGATGAGGATCTTTTTGAGCACATGAATAAGTGCTCAACAAAAAAGTGCCACCTTCCTTGGTGGCTTGCCATCAGCAGCCAGAGTCTGAGAGAGCACAATTAACCATGATGGCTGTCTCTCCCCACATTACACTAGGTGTGATCTAGGTCTGGACAGGCTTCTGTTAGCTGATGTATCAGAACTTGGTCGCTGTGTAATTGGGTAAAAAAACATTTTACAAGCAAGATGTGCGAAGATGTGTGAAGACTGTGCAAGTGTTCACCAAACAGACAAATAATTTTATCCTTTTAACAAAAAATAAACAGCACAGAGAAATCATAGAGCAAATTGAGTATAACACTTAAATGATATAGATGATATAATTAGTGCACTGTGGTCAATACTGCACCCAAATATCATTACCTAAATCTGCTTTAGTGCAGTGGTTTGTATTTTGTCCATATGGATAAATCTTGTATTTTTAACAGAAATTCTGTGTGCTTAAAAGAGTTAAAATATTTTGTCTTGGTATTAGGACAAGACTTTGCTTAAAAGTAGGGACTTCTGCCAATGCTGGCCCTTATGTTAACTTTGCAAATTTAATCTTACAAAGGTCACACATCCTTCTACTTTAGCTCCGCCCTGGCCTTGCCCCGCCCCCAATTACCTACTGCATCTGTATTTGTAATGCCTTGTTTCTAGTGGCCTGCAGTTTTGACCTCTCCTTGGATTGTAAGTTATAGAAGTGTCCATAATTACTCTGCCTGTGCTCTGACCCCTACTGCCTGTTCTGACCTTCACTTCTGGAAATGTCCTAAAAATAACATAATTATATCCCGCTGCCTCAGACTACCACGTGTTACAGGATGACATCCATATAACCTTTTAGACGGGCAGGAGACGCCTGAAGGTCCAGTCTTACAGTCCTCCCATTCCTCACGTCTTAAGATTTATCTTTATTAATGGGTTTGATGTAGCGTTTTTAACATTTTGACAGCATTTTTAATTATTTGTTTTTATAATGTAACAAAAACCAAATGGGACAAAATAAAATACAAATAAAATACAAGAAATATAATGTGGGCCTGTTAACTTGCACTGATGTCTGTGTAAGGATGCTCATTGCTATCTTACACCCCGCAAACAGTCTGTTTAAATGCCTTGCATTTGCGTCAATGGGCGTGGTAGTCTGGAAATGAGGTGTGTTTGGGTAAATTTCTGGCATATTGCTATCTTGGCAACGGAAAACACAGGTGCACCGCTGACTGAAAACAACCTAGACAACAGTCAACAGTCAGATATTCATTGCTATCTTGGTGATTCAGGCAAACCATTCGATACACCCCCGCTCTTTACAAACACAAGATCAAGCAGAAGTGCACAAACCCAACTTTTACATCAACCACAAACACAATACAACATAAAATAATATTTCTATTTCAATAAATTATTTGCTCAAGCACCTTCACAGCATGAATGAGCAGGTCAATTTTTTAATGTTCTATTCCCATTAAACATTTATAACTTTAAGACCTAGAACTTTATGATCAACCAAGAATGGATTAAAAACCTGTATTTTCTAAGTGTGACATATTTGATTTAATGAGGTTGCATTTAAATAAACCTTTATATAAGGTAACAACAGTTCTATTCCTGTTGACCATTTTTACTAGGACTTTTAGGACCCTGCATTTTCAATTTGTGGAATAGGTTTTTGCATTTATGTTTGTCTATTATGTCAAGGAATATGTAAAATTTGATGTTTCTCAAAATGTCTGTTAATATCTAAGGACATTCTTCTTTGGAAAGCTGCCTTTAAAGACACAGTTATAAAAAAGAATATACTCCTGAGTGACTACAGTATACATACAGTATACTCTCCCCATTAAATATTTTATCTAGACAATATATTGTAGAAACTTATAGTAGAACTGCATGGGAAAAAAAGGAAAAAATTACATTGCAAATGTTTTTTTTCAACAATATATCGCAATATAAAAAAATGCAGGGCCCATGCACCCCCAGCCCCACCCCCACCCACACGCTGTCTCGCATCTGGACCGATCAAGAGTCAGCACCGAGCACTCAAAACTCAAGGAAGACAACAAAACAACAATAATTGACCATTTAATCAGGCATTTAAACGGATTTTTATAAGGTAAAAATTAGTTTTTTCTGCGATTAAAAGCATGAATTTAACTGGAAATATCTGGGCAAAACTGTGCTGGACAGCTTTCAACATGTGTGTTTACAAGCATGTGCCCAACCATGTGGATGGAGGCCATGCGGTAACCTCTTGTTTACTCCTGACCCCCCCCTCATGTTCACCCTTCACCTCGCACTTCTCGTGCAGGCAGCAGCAGCCTGTCACTCACACAAACACAGAGACAGCACTGTGTATCCACTTCTTGTGTCAAAAATCAAAACATTGCAACATGACGTGTTTGATTGAAATGCCTTAAGTGACATCACATGTCCTGCGATATGACTACTGTGCATGCGCACATCGCGATGACGAATCCTAAACTATGTATTATGCGATTCTGATTCAGAATGCTGCTGATTCAGAATGCAGCAGCACGTTTGGTCTTCAACCAACCAAAACGGGCACATGTCACTCCGCTGCTCATTGAGCTCTACTGGCTACCGGTTGCTGCTCGCATCAAATTCAAAGTGCTTACAATTGCCTACAAGGTGATGACAGAACAGCTCCTTCCTACCTGCACTCGCTCCTGAAGGCTTACGCCATCTCCCGGCCGCTGCGCTCCTCCAATGAACGTCGCCTCGCTTTGCCAAACACTCACACAAAGCAATCCAGACTGTTCTCATACAGAGTTCCCCAATGTTGGAACAAACTATCTTCCACTACCAGATCAGGAGAATCTCTCGCTATCTTTAAGAAACTCCTGAAGACAGAGCTCTTCAAAGAGCACTAACTCTCCTAACACCTCTAACTAACTACCTTCCACTACCAGATCAGGAGAATCTCTCACTATCTTTAATAAACTCCTGAAGACAGAGCACTTCAAAGAGCACTTACTCTCTTAACACCTCTAACACACTAACTACTTCTAACCTCATCTCCTTCTTCCTCTTCTCTACTCCTCTATCCCATTATTTCCCTCTGACCTCCTTAAGGCCCTATCTATAGATGCGTTATTTTTAACTTCTATTATTTTTGTACTTAACCTCTTCTATTATTTGCACTTCAATATTGTAAGTCGCTTTGGACAAAAGCGTCTGCCAAATGTAATGTAATGTAATGTAATGTGAATGCGGTCCTAACATATAGTGTAAGAAAACATTACCTTTGATTGGGTACAAGGACCGTTTTTTTTTACAAATAAGGTGTGTGAGTGTGAAGGCCACATAATGGAAAGCCTTTATTCCAATTATAAGTTTCTCCTAGTAGAGAACATCAAAACCTAGAACCACTGAGGAACCTTGATGTAGATGAAGGGAGCTCAGTGGTGAGATGAGAGATGAAGGAAGTACATGGTGAGATTGGAGAGTGGAGAAGTGTGTTGGGGACTTGGCAGAGCATTAAACCCGCCAGTGAGATTCTCTCCGCTGTGTGTTCTGCTCGTATTTTTAGAGAATTTCTCAGTTCTGAGCCGTGTATAAATCCTGCTGAACTCGAGGAACGCTGAGAGAGATTTGGCTGCTTTTCGGCGCAGCAGTAGGAGTGTGTTCTGTCACAAGTCTGGCCATATTTTGAGAGGAATTTAGCAGTCATTTGCAGAGGGATGCAGAGTTTCAGGGCCGGGCGCGGGAGGATAAGCTCAGTCCGCTTCGTGTTTGGAAACGGGGGGCAGTGGTTGTGTAGAGGTTAAGCTCTGCTCGGGAGGGAGGAGATGGGGTCAGTTTTTAAGTAGCTTTGTGTTTTGGGCTTGCAGGACGCTCTGGTTCTGCGTGAGTCGGATATGGGGGCCGGCTCGGTGGCGATGCCGGAGCTTCTGTGAAGGGTCTGATAATGAGTTGACATTTGTGCTCTGCGAAGCAGCGTGAGAGATTTGTTATGGTAATGTAACGTTTAATGGCGAGAGCACCTTCAGATAGAACTGGTGGGGTGTCTTTTTTCCGAAGCTTCCCATTAAAATGTGTGTGCATGTTTGTGTGTGGCTGAGAGCAGGGGGAGGAGTGCACTTCTCTCAATGTGTTTGTGTGTGAGTGAATAAAGAGGACACACTGCAACTTTAATGAGACACTTTCTTGCTTAAGTGAATTTACTCAGCAAAAAAGAGCCATTATTTTCCTACTGTCCAATTAAGCATTGGGAATATAAGAGAAGAGAGAGAGAGAGATTGAAAGGGGCAGCTACAGTCTAATGCACTTCTTCTTTATTTTTATTATATAAGCAGAATATTTCTCTATAATACAGCGACAGAACAATATGAAATATATTTGCTGTTTAAGTTTATCAAATGTGATGTTTTCACCTGGAATAAGAGGGCTAGTCCCATTTTCTTGCATTAGATCACATATTTATAATGGAAAAAGCTCAACATGCACTTTATTGGGAACTAGGGCTGCACGATATAATAATAACTGAATAAAAAAAAAATATTTTAAACTTTTAATATCTAACCAGCTTCAGAAAGCTTGTAACTGTTTAGTGGAGTTTTTGTTTTACCTATTTATTTATTTTATATTTTTTATAATAATTTATTTTAAAATTATTTAAAATATTGTTTTTATTTAAAATGTTATGTTGTATCTTTTTATTTTAATTATATAATTTACTTTTTGTTATTTTTAGCTACTTATTATTTTAGTCTTTTAGTATTTTTTATGATCTAATTATTAGCCTGTCAACTTCTGAAATATTTTATTTCTTCTTAATTAAATCTTAATAGTTTGTTTTTCTAATGCTTTTGCAATTTCATTTTGTCATTTTGTTTATGAAGACCTTATTTTAGCTTAACTTGATTCAAAAACATTTTTACAGTGAAATATTTTGATGTAAATGCTTGGCTGCATTGAAAATGAGGGTTACACTGGATATTGATAAGCTTGTTCATACTGCAGCCTCAGCTTTCTGTTCTTGGCTGACAGAAGCGGAACTTAACTTGGTCTTTAGCTGTTGTAGCCCACCCACCTTAGGTTTGCTCATGTTGTGCATTTAGGGATACTTCACTGCTCATCACAGTTGTACAGGGTGCTTGTCTAAGTTACAGTAGCCTTTCTGTCAGCTACAACTGGCCATTGTCTGTTGATATCTCTTATCTCTTATGACACACACCTAAGGATTTTTCCATAAGATCAGCAGTTCTATCCCATCTACACATTCTATCTGCACCAATAATGCTGACACTCAAATATTAAATTTTCCTCCATTTCCTGCTGGCTCATATCTGCACAATTTCATGCATTTTACTTCTGCCTCGTGATTGGCTGATTAGACAATTAAATGGTTTTGTAGGAATGCAGGTGATTATAATCGCAATCACTGATCGGTGAGTGTATGCTAAAATGTGTCACAAACTTAAAGGTCAACCAGCAAAGCTATTCATCACATGACAAAGTGTGTGTGTGCATGCAAAAATTTGTGCATGTGTGCATTTTGTGGTGAATAGGCAATTGATTTTTTTTTTGCTCACATCATTTCTGCAGTGTAGTATGATTTTTATAAATCTTTTAACTAGCTAGCTTCATAGATAAATAGGTAGATAGATAGCTCCCCAGTATTGAGCTGTGGAACAGTGGAATTGTGTTCCCTGGAATGACGATGGCGCTCCATCCAGTATTTTGGGATGAGCTGGGGAGTTTGGGATTAATGCTAAAATCCTTTAATTTTCCCAAAAAACGACAGTGCGCCTTTTAATCTGGTGCATCTTATGTATAAATTTAATTAGTCAGGTTGTAAAGAGCAGTAAAGCCACTCTGCTGAAGTACAGCGTTATACAGGAGTTTCAGTTTAGTTCTCCAGCACTGGGGCTGGAGTAGCATTAGCATTAGCCGCTAACCACTATTTACCTGTTCAGAGTTGAGTATTATCGGCCTGTGGGCTGCTCCTAACCCCGGCTAGCACTGCTGGAGCAGCATTAGCAATACTTGCTGACCATGCTCGATATGTCCCTGTTCAGAGGTAAGTATTATGGGCTTGCAGCCTGCTGCTAACCCCTGCTAGCACTGCTGGAGCTAATGCTCCAGCCCTCGTGCTGGAGGGAATATAAGCTTACTGTAAATAAAATAAAGTACTTTACACACCCAAATAAACAGTTTTTAGGAGAGAAATCGGTGTAGATTAACATTAAGCGCTCATTTTTTATTACAGTTTTGTTTACTTAGCTTAGCTTTACTCAACATAGTTAGCTACCACCCCCCCCCCCCCAATCGAACAATAAGAACTGCTGAATTAGAAGTTCCTTATAGTGTCTCATAAATTGCCTTATAATCCGGTGCGCCTTATGCATTAAAATAGACCAGAACATAGATGTTTATTGATAGTGTGCCTTATAATACGGTGCAAAAATACAGTTCCTCCTGGTTCCAATGGTTTAACTTTGGTTTGGTTTTGCCAGCATACGGTACTTCCTCCAGCAGGAGATCAGTCTCTTACATCACAGTGAGGAGGCTTTGCAGAACTGATTTAATTCAGCCACATTAACAGAGCTTTCATGCGTGAACTGCCCATTAGAGGTCCTGCCACAGTAAACCCCAATTGCCAATTTGCCATTCAGATCACAGGCCACTAATGTGACTTTCTCCTGCAGTGGTTTTTGGTGGAATGTATTGGTTTGTATATGGGATGATCCTTTGAATGTTCCCTTTGGATAACTGAGGTTTTCTCCTTGCAGCTCTCTTATAGATGCCATCTCATTCCAGTGGTGAAGTGATTTACCCTGATCATATTTGAAGTGACTAAGGCATTGTGTTTGTGGAGGATTTTTGTTAAAGAAAGGTTGTTTTTTGTTTAGAGAAAATGAAGTAAAGGTACTGTGGTCTGCTAGAGAAATTGTTCTGTAACCCTGTTTAGATGACTACATAGAAAACTTCCCTTTCTTCCTTTTCTCACTTGTTTAAGACATGTTTTTCAAAATGCTAGAAAGATAAAGGTAAATTACTTGTCCAGCACAATAATATTTTTTAAGGTTGAAACAATTAACCATTTTTAAAGCAGATATTTCCTTATGGCACTATAACTGCTTAATTAAACATAACACTGTCAATCATGGTATCACCATGGTAATATAAACTTTTTAAATTAGTACTGCTGATTTCAGAAGAAGCACCAAATTAATATTTAGTTTTTTATTTTTATTTCTTTGTACATATCATCACTGTCCAATGAAAAACACATATCTCCATTTCTTTTTTAGATTAATACATAATTTCAGGAAACAAACGGTCCCTTACACAGTGTGTAAGACTGGTGGAGGAGAACATGATGCCAAGATGCATGAAAACTGTGATTAAAAACCAGGGTTATTCCACCAAATATTGATTTCTGAACTCTTCAAACTTGATGAATATGAACTTGTTTTCTTTGCATTATGAGGTCTGAAAGCTCTGCATCTTTTTTGTCATTTCTCATTTTGCAAATAAATGTTGGCTGTATTTTATAGAATAAAATGTTAATTCTATAAACATTCACAAACATATACATATAAATAGCAAAATCAGAGAAACTAATTCAGAAACTGAGCTGTATATGGTATATTAGGCCCATTATTGTTCACAGTATCATTTAGAATTGCCGTTCACTGATCTGCAAAAGGTACAAATTCTCTATATGAATAGTAGCATGATATGAAGATATGAAGAGAGGAAGAGTAGAGGTAGGAGCTGGGACAGAAAGAATGAGGGCATCTCTCTGCAGCGCTGCATGACACTCTCCTGCAGGATGAGTGTGTGTGCCGGGGTGGATCTCGGGGGATGTGGAAGCAGAGCGAGTAGCAGGAGTGCAAATACAACACAAATACATCACCCTGCCTATCCTCAGTGAGTTGATGCAATTGACCTGTCTGTGCTCCATGCTGTTTTGTAGTGACTGCTGAGAGGCTGCTGTACGAGCTGCGTCAGATGATGTCAGAGGAGCAAATCTCTTCACAGCGTTGAGTTTCCGCTGTTAAATGTTCCTTTTCTGAGCTTGACTGTGCTTTTGTACCTAACAGAGGGTAGGCAGGCTGAGAATTACAGCCAATTTGTTGCCATTGTTATTAATGTTAGCTCAGAAACTGGGGTACAAAATCATATTTCCCTTTAATATTTATAGAAAAGACACACAAAATACTGTGTATAATGTGGTAATGGAATTTATCTGATCCTTTTATACAAAGTTATACAAATTATGTTTCAACAATGTAAATGGATGGGCTAATGTAGTTTTTGAAGTCTGATGCAAGGACCCTAATTGTTGTAGTTTGGTGTGCTTACCCAGAGAGAGAACTGAACCTCAGTCAGCCACATAAAAGGCAGTTTTTGCTACCCACCATTCTACAGTAATATAAAGAACAATGCATCTAATGCATCAATAGCTTTCTAAAGAATGTCTTAAATTAGTTATTGAGAAAAAAAAAACTTACAGTTTTTAAGAGTTTCAGCTGATTAGGGCGTTTTTACCCTGCAGTTCATTTCTCTGGTCTGAATCAGCTGATTAGGCTGTTCAGAGACAGTTTAACCTGATATATTATCCAGATATTAATTACAGCTATTAGCAAACAATGTGTTTCTTCAAACTGTAATATTTACCTAGCTAATATATCCAGGGTTCATACACTTTTTAACCAATACATTTCCATGATTTAATCAGACTTTTTCATGCCTTTAAGGCCAATTTTTTTAAGACCACATGATTTTTAAAACATCAGTGCAGACATGGACAATAAAACCAAAAAGAAGCTAAAACTATAATCAAAATTGATTATTGTAGGCTTAAAATGAAGCTTATAAAAATGTTGACACACAATCTTTAATAATAAAATGTGTGTCAGATCCGAAAAGCTCAATTCTGTAGGGCTAAATTACTGAATTAACTAAAAATAGCTCAAAATAGATTTCTCCATCGATGAACTCAAACACAAATATTTTTAGACTATTTATTCAAAACTTTCTGGGTATTTTTATTTTTTCTAAAACTTATCCAGGCCTGGAAAGTGCTGTTTTCAAATTCCATGACTTTTATAGGATTTTCATGACAGTGCGAACCCTGTATATCAGGTTAAACTGGACCTGAACAGCAGTTTAGCTCAAACCTGAGGAGTATATTTGATATTCAGGTCGGATTGAGAGTGTATCACGTTCTCACCACATACAAACCGTTCCAGAGTTCATTTGAAACCGGACAACCTCCTCTCATGGATCGAAGTACAGTTATTTTAGTCCACACCAAACAACCAAGTGTAATTACTGTTCTCACACCTGCTCAAATAAACCACACCAAGGGTACAACCAAACCAGAGGCTGTATTGACCAAAACTAAATAATTGGTTCCACAAATGTTTGGACATATACTTTGTGTTTAATAGGACTCCCATCCTCAGGCCGCTCTCTCTGCAGCTACGCTAAATAAGCTGGTGTTCAGCTCTGCTGGAGCTCTGGGTTAAAGTTCAGAGGAGGAGGAAATGACTTTCACCACACTGCAACTTCCCCTGTTCCTCTCGCTGTTTTTATTGCTGCATTTTACATCATAAGACCACAGAGAGAAAACACACTGTTAGACTTAACGGCCCAAGAAATAACCATTAATCAGTCGCAGACATCCTATTTTTTACTATATCCTTTGTAATTTTTTGGGAACAAAAACACATAGTTTAAATGAAAATACACGCTTCTGCACCACTTTATCGGAATCTGCTGCCTTCAGTCATGTTTTTGAAGAAATGGAAATGGAAAACACAGAAAACCAAACACCTTAAGATGAGTCATAAGACATGTTGTAATTACAGTAATAATAATAATAATAATAATAATAATAATAATAATAATAATAATAATAATAATAATAAGCAATTCAGCAAAACTGTTGGTAATTAAATTATTTCATGATTTATTTAGTTACTTTTAAACCGCTTCCACTATAATCGGGAGATCGCTGGTTCGAATCCCGGTCATGCAGCTTGCCATCAGCTGCTGGAGCCCTGAGAGAGCACAATTGGCCTTGCTCTCTCTGGGTGGGTACAGTTAGATGCCGCTCTTTCCCCTCATCACTCAAAGGGTGATGTCAATCAGCACAAGGCATCTGTGAGCTGATGTATCGGAACCAAGTCGCTGCACTTTCCTCCGAAAAAAGAATGTCTTTTTACTAGAAATTACTATGTCAGCATGGACCAGAATCTCAAAGGTACAGTATTTTGTCGCTGTTTATTTCAGGGAATTTTGGGGGGAATTTTTTGGGCCATTTATCAAGACATTTTGACATAGCTTTTGAATAACTTTATGCCACTCCTGGTGCCAAAATTCAAGCAGTTCAGTAAAATCAAAGAAACTCATAATTTTAAAGTGGGCTCTTATTTTTTCCAGAGCTATATATATATATATATATATGTGTTTATATACACACCAGTTTCATGAATTACTGTCACCTGGAATGGCTTTCAGTTAACAGCTGTGCTGAACTCGTCAAGAGTGAGTTAATTACTTGAATTTCTTGGCTCTTAATGTGTTTGAGAGCATCAGTTGTAAAGTAGTGAAGAGGTAGAGTTACAGGTATACAGTGAATAGCTCTATTTGAGTAATGTTCTAAACCGTATTATTTGCAAGAACTTGTCAACTAAATAAAAGAAAAATATACATTAAGAAATGAAGATCAGTCAATCAATCAGAAAAAAATTCAGGAACTTTGTGCAGTCGCAAAGACCATCAAAAACACTATGATGAAACTGCCTCTCATCAGGACCGCCCCAGGCGATGAAGAGCAAGACTTTCCTCTGTTGCAGAGGATGAGTTCTCAGAAACTGCAAGTTAACAGCACAGAGTATTTTGGTTTGTTTAACACTTTTAATTTGACCACGTTTCCTCATGTGTTGCTTTATAGTCTGGATCACTTCAGTATTCATTTAGAATATATATTCATTTAATCTTGTTTGAGAAGGCCTGTCCAAACTTTTGAATGATCATGACTGGAAGTGTCTGGCTTTCATAAATCACATCCACGTTCAATGCAGGAGACTCCAGAAACAGTTTATTTGCTAGAACACAATACTAGTTTCAGTAGTATTTTATTGAGGTTAGGTAACAGCAACAGTAGTGCTCACTCTGCTGCTGTTTTCTGTATATTTCTGTTCTTTATTCTCCATTTTTTTCTCTCTCTCTCTCCCCCTGGTCTCTCTGCTGGCTGGTGTTTTTGGCTGTAAAGCTTTGGAGCTCCAGTGGAAAGGGGCGGTTCTGCGTTCTGGCTCTGAGAGTTCAGCATTCAGCCAGAGTTTAGAGCTTTACAGCTGCACTCTGCTGGGCTTTACTTGGCTTTAGCCAGGACTGCTCACTGGAGACTTTCTTTCTTTCTTTCTTTCTTTCTTTCTTTCTTTCTTTCTTTCTTTCTTTTATGTATATATTGTGTCCTTTATTCTTCTATCTAATGATACAATAGTAATAAGTATTGGGACATTTTCATCCAAAATCACTGATATTATTTTTTTTTTTTCCTTTTTTTGTCAGCTGCAGTTGCTCTTAAGACCTGATGGAATTCAGCAACAAGAGCTTTAGCGAGGTCAGGATGTTGGATGATCATCATTCCATCATTATCCAGCTTCCAAATTCATCCCAAAAGTACTGAATAGAACATTATTATAGCAGAATCCACAGCTCAACCTGGGGGGCTTTATACCCCTCTATAGTATATTTAGATGCATTTATGTCTTTATTTCTGTTGATGATTGGTACTGATTGGTACTTTTGGCAGTGTGGGCAGTGTGCCAAGTCCTGCTGGAAAATGAAATCTGCATCTCCATAAAAGTTGTCAGCAGGGGGGAGGCATGAAGTGCTGTAAAATATTCCGGGAAAACACTGCACTGATTTTAGACTTGATAAAACACAGTGGATCAACACCAGCAGATGACATGTCTCTCCAAACCATCACTGATGGTAGAAACTTCACACTAAACCTCAAGCAGTTTGGACTGTGTGTCTCTCACTCTTCCTCCAGACTCTACTTCTTTGATTTACAAATAAAATGTAAAATTAACTGATGATCAGTGATGGTTTGGAGAGACATGTCATCTGCTGGGGTTGGTCCACTGTGTTTTATCAAGATCAAAGTCAGTGCAGTGTTTTCCCAGAAGATCTTACAACTTTTACGTAGATGTGGATTTCATTTTCAGCAGCACACTGCCGAAAAAAGGCCAAATGGTCCTTTATCCAATATTCCAATTTCTGAGACACTGATTTTTAGGTTTTCATTGGCTGTAATCCATAATCATCAACAATAAAAGAAATACACGCTTAAATAGATCACTCTGTGTGTAATACATCTACCGTATTTTTCGGACTATAAGGCGCACCGTATTATAAGGCGCACGATGAGTGAACGGTCTATTTTTAGTGTTAGTCCATACACAAGGCGCACTGGATTATAAGGCGCACTAAATGAAACTTTATTTATATCAGTAACAATAACTCTGAGCAATAAATCCTTCACAATATCTGTGAAAAATAACAACATCTCTGAGCAATAAATCAACAAGCACAGCAAGTACCGCATTACTCCGCGAGGCTTCTGACTATAATAGCGTGTTGTGGAATTCGGTGAATAAAAAACGGTTTTAAAACAGAGATAAAGATTGGATAAGTTTCATTTCTGGATGAAGTGATTTCCAGCGCTGTTTGGATATAACTGTGGATTACAGGAGACTGGATTGATGGATTCTCTTTAGTCTGGACGCGTTTTGAAGGTAGGACCTGTGGCTGAGCGCGGGTGTGTGTTCGGGGGGTGGCGGCAGTGACCGGAGGTTACCCCAGGACAAAAGGAGAGCCTTTTATTACTGGAAACATGCGCTCTGACGCAGCTCTAATTCATGAAACATACATCCTACAGTAAAAGCACAGTTCTGGAATCCGGAGAGCCAGACGGTTCGAATGGTGTATGACATGACCGCATTCGATGAAATATGGACGAACGATAAACGCAAATATGAGAGTTATGAATTATTAAAATCATAACCAAGGCATATTTCGCCCTAAATGTTTATTTTCTGAAAGGATATTCCGCTAAATAGGCTAAATAGCTCAAAAGCAGAGATTCTAAGCTTTAAAATGGTATATTGGATGTCTATATTGAACCTGTAACTGTTCATAACTATTCAGAAACACAGCCAGTTATGAAATATTAAATATTTCTGGCCCGCCGGTGGGCCAGCGCGTGTTAAGAGGTTAACTTTACTTAGAAGTGGGCGCTAAAAAGAAACAGTTTGTGCTATTACCCCAGAACGGGTGGAAAGGAAAGTTTACCGGCACCTTGTTCTGGCCACGGAGCTACAGTGGAAACTAGCTACCCTGAGCCACAGCCGAGAGGCAGTACGGCAGTCAAAGGTAAACCGCGCGCTAGCCCAAGAGGGGGATCTTTTTCTGGCGTGGGTGAGGAATTCTGCACAACAGAGCGCCGTGTACCACATAAAAATCGAGGTCAGTAAACACAAGCAAAATCCATACACAAGGCGCACTGCATTATAAGGCGCAATGACGATTTTTGGGAAAAAATAAGTATTTTAAGTGCGCCTTATAGCCCGAAAAATACGGTAGCTTAATATATGAGTTTTACATTTTGATCTAAATGACTGAATTAAAGTAACTTTTCAATGATATTATATTTGTTTGAGATGCATCTGTATTTATATGACCTTTATGACCTTTTCTTTTCCACACACATGCAGAAAAGGGCGTGTCCACAAACATTTAAACAAGAATATCATTTAATATCATTGAAAAGTTACTTTATTTCAGTAATTTGGTTCAAAATGTGAAACTCATATATTATATAGATGCATTTATGTCTTTATTTCTGTTGATGATTGGTACTGATTGGTACTTGTGTGGGCAGTGTGCCAAGTCCTGCTGGAAAATTAAATCTGCATCTCCATAAAAGTTGTCAGCAGAGGGAGGCATGAAGTGCTGTAAGATTTTGTTGGAAAACACTGCACTGACTTTTCATTGGCTGTAATCCATAATAATCAACAATAAAAGAAATAAACACTTAAAATTAGGGCTGTCCCTAACGATTATTTTTTAAACGATTATTCTAACGATTATTTTTTTCGATTAGTCGACTAATCTATTCATTGAGAAACATATTTAAATAATTATTTTACGTTTTAAAGCAAACGATAAATTACTATATTTATATATAATAACAACAACAACAACAACACAAGCCTACTAAACCAAACCCCACACTTATAATCACTTACATGTACAGCACGTTGTTTAGATCTATAACGCTAAAAATGGATAAGCTCCCATACACCACAACCGTGTGTTGCACTGTTTTCTGTGACCGCTAGATTTTGTGACCACTGGCAAGTAGTTCTCAGCAGACCGGTGTACTGGCCGATTCGAAACGTGTTCGTTTCTAATGTTTACCCCGACTGGCCAAAACGGTTCAGTTTAGGGCTGAGGGTAAGGTGTAGGTATAGAAAGCTTCCGTTTTGCCAATGAACGCTCATAACCGTGAGCACTGGTCACAAAATTCCGACGGTGACAGAAAACGGTGTGACACCGCAGCGCCGACGGCGCTAGCTAAAATAACTTAAGGCAGCTAGCTTAGCTAAACACCTGAACTTATGAATAATGCTACTGTTTCTGGAAACTGCGAAATGCCATGCACAAATATAAACCAAAACTGTATAATTTCTGCCTGTGGCAGGTTTAAAACCTTTGGTAGACAGCCTTAAGTCTTTTTAAGGACACCCGCGGAGACCCTGATGTAAACGGTAACTTACTGTGTGACCCTGTTGACATAGTGCTCCTAGATGTTTGCGCTTCAAGTGCTCCTTTTGCACGTATGGCAGAGGACCACATTGTTGCCCTTTTGTGTGAAATGCTCCCAAACTTTAGATGCCCGCTGGCGTTTTTTTGTAGCTGGAGATTGCTCTCCGGAGTCCAAGCTCTCTAGAGCTTAGATTCTCTGCCCGAACCCGACATGACCCGAGGCCCGCCCGTAAATCCGACCCGGGCTCCAGAAAATAGTCCGAGATGTAGGCGTCTGTTTTTTAATTATATTTTTATTTAAAAAAAAAAATAACGAAAACTGAAAGTGAAACTAAACTAATTTATTTATAAGCGCTGTTTTCACTACCGCAGTTCTACAGCGGGGGTGTTGTGCCGATTCTGTCCGCGAAGCGGGAGTCAGATTCAGCAGAGAGTCGGATTCGGCACAAACGCGGCGGCACCCCGCGGTCCGCGGTGTCAGTTGTAAGCGCTCGCGCTAGCCGCAAAATACGGCAGAAAACACTGAGGGAGCTGCAGAATTATGAATGGAGCTCTCACCAGAAAAAGCAAATCTCTCTCTCTCTCTCTCTCTCTCTCTCTCTCTCTGTCTCTCTCTGTGTCTCTCGCACGTGAACTCCTCCGCGTTTGACTTGCAGAACTGTGTTTAGCTGTTCTTAAAAATCATTTTAATTAAATAATAGTTCTATGCTTCTATGTTACCGTGTTAATTAACATAATTCTGATCATATTTCGCTCATTAAAACAGCCCGAAAACAGCCAGTTGGAATTTTTGGGCCCGATCTAACCTCTAATGCGCTCCACAGGCGCCGCCATGTTTACGACGCGCCGACGCACGTTATGCAAATCGATGTATTTTTGTAATCGATGACGTCGATTATGTCGACGCGTCGCCCCAGCCCTACTTAAAATAGATCACTCTGTGTGTTATACTATCTATATAATATATGAGTTTCATATTTTGATCTAAATGACTGAATTAAAGTAACTTTTCAATGATATTCTATTTTTTGAGATGCATCTGTATTTATATGACCTTTATGACCTTTTCTTTTCCAAACACATGCAGAAAGGGGGTGTCCACACACATTTAGACATAAAATTAAGCTTTCAGCAGGCTGTTTATCTGATCTAGAGAGTCTAATTCTATAAACAAAGTCTGCGTTACTCTACAGAGACTGCACATGCTGGTGGTGTGTTCATTTGTACATCTCTATCAGCACCTTTATTAAAAGGGGTGCACACAAATATATGGACTTATATGGCCAGTTTTCCCAGTCAGATATATATACATATTGTTTTACTGGAAACAAACTTTATATATAAATTCAATTGAAGACCTCCCTTTTTAAGAGTGTATTCCCAGCACATCCCATCTTACTTTCCCTCTCTCCCTCTCTCCCTCTCTCTCTCTCTCTCTCTCTCTCTCTCTCTCTCTCTTCATCTCTCTCTCTCTTTTTCACTCTGCTGTGTATAGCTTCTGTGACCATGTCAAATTGAATTGGTCACTGTCCTGCCTCTTGAGGTCACAGATATGGATAGCAATCTGTGTGTGTGTTTGTGTGTGCGTGTGTGTTTGTGTGTGTTTGGAGGTTTGTTGCAGCTTTAATAATTTAGTAAGTGGCTTTCTTGGTTAGAGAGAAAGAGAGAAAGAGAGAGATAGTAAGAAAAAGCAGAGTGCAGGAAAGAAAGTTGTGTTTTTTCCTCATACGCTTGACTCTCACTATAAAGCAGACACTGCATGATCTAAATTGGAAAACTGTGCTATGTGTTTGTTGTGCACCCGGCTCTGTGTAATTGCTGACCTTATGAGTCAGTTTAAAGCTTTTTCTTGTTATCTCTGCCCAAGCAACAGAATAAATAAATAAAATAATAAGCCTAAAGGACGGTGTTCATGATAGTGGACTGCGTTTCTCGGCCTCCGCGTCACCAAAGAATGATTCATTTTAGAAGATCCTTCAAACACGGGTGAAAAATCCAGCAAATGGTCTGTGAAAAGCTGCCTATTAGCTAAAAAAAGGCATTGCACACAGATGTCAGTATGTGCATTACTCTGCTCTCAGTCACCCACAGTATTCCATGGTTTTCCACGACCTTCTATAGCTTTTCCTGGTGTACTTGTGACACTGTGGACAGAGAAATTTTAAATGCCTTAATAGCTTCATAAATTGCACGTCTTTTATTCTTATCCATATCTGATAGCTTCTGTCAGCTTGCCATGATCACACTGGCCATTGTTTAACCTCACTTACAGGAAAACCCCTCACATTTTATACCGAATGGATGGATTTTTTTTCCAAATCATTCCCTGAGGAAACATGATAATAATGAATACGATATGATCACTATACACGCTGCTGTCCCATGACTTTTGACATAACAGTGTAAGATATTAATGATCCTAAGTGTATGTTTGCTTTTTTATTTTTACTTGTACTGGTAACATAACAGCAATGATTGTAATTCCAATAAAATCAAATCAGCTCTAAATAAATTAAAATGCCCTTTAAGATACGCCTTTAAAATATAATAATTAAATAATTAAGTCTCATTAAATAATGACTTAACATTAAATCTACAGGGATTCGGGACATTGCACTTAACTGCAAATGCAAGCACAGCAATTCTTTCAGGAAACTCTGCTTTGAGCTCTTGTGCAAAAATTGCCTCATGGAGAATTTGTAGTTTAAAGAATGTAAAATCTAACTGGTGGGATTAGAAGTGCGTTTTTCGGTTTGGAGCTTGAGCTTGATGTTAGTTCAGGTTCAGGACCAAGGGCAGCTCTTTGCAGCCATGACTTTAAAGGGGCAGTTTATACAGTACAAAATACAATAGTGCAAAGTTATAATACATATACAAACACAGTTTGACGGTATCTGTTCCAATAAAATGACCAGAAATGTTTCAATCTGTTCTTATAAATCTTAAAAAGCATCTATTTCATATGTGTTTTTTTTTTTAAACAATGGACAATAAGGGTACCGTGGTCGCCATGGTGGATTAGTGGTTAGCACATTCGCCTTATAGCACTGGGGGCTTGGTTTCAAGTCCCAGGTGGGGTTTCCTCCCACACAATCCAAAAACATGGAAATCAGGTAAGCTGGATCCTCTAAAACAGGGGTCACAAGCCACAAGCATGAAACATCTGGCCCGTGAGTTTTTTTTTTTGATTAACGATAACGAAAAAATAAAAGGCTTCTCTGGTGAGCTTTTGTTTACAATCCTCTCCAGTCTTTCTGTCGCGCTCAACTTGACTTTATTTTTTGCCTGTTCTCGTTTTTCGCCCATTCTTGGGCTCCCTATCTCCGTATAAGGGCATTTTTTCCTGGCTGTGTTTCAATTCACTAGCCGGGGCAGCGGTAATGTATTGGACCGCGACCCTGAAGACACGGGGTTGATCATGCGTGAGAAGCGATGTGTTTATTTATTTTTTTTATTCTTTCTTCTTGGGTTTACCTGTTTTGAGATCAATTGTTCTGCAGTTGGGTTCAACAACCCTCTGGGCTGGAGAGCTACTAGTCTGTAGCGCCACATCCCATTACACTTCATTTTTCAAAACAGAATTTTTTTTTTGTGGCCCACCTCGTAATGGCTTTGAAAATATCTGGCCCGCGGCCAAACTTAATTTCTGCCCCCTGCCCTAAATTGTCCTGATGTGTGTGTTTGTGTCGGTGTGTATGACTGTATGCCCAGAAATGTATTGGAACTCAGTGCAGTTGATGCAGTTTTCCAAATGGACAGTGGTTTCCGGTTGAGAGTACACAGTGTATGTTAGGCTGCCGCATTTCAATGAGTTGTGTTTGGATGAATGCTGAGTATGAAGGATGTCTACAACCTCACTATATAAGTGTAACTTCATTCATTCATTCATTCATTCGTTAAACAAAAGGCTCCAAATAAGTTATGAATCTAAAAACTCATTAATGTGGCAGTTAATAATATGGCAAGCGAGTGTATAGTGTGCAACAAAAGGGCTACAAAGTTAGTATAAATCTAAAAAAAACACATCTATATCAAAAAGTACAAATTACAGCTGTATAGTAAGTGTTCACAGCAGTGGTCTCAAACTCATCTTATCTGGGGGCCGCTGAGGGTAGAGTCTGGGTGAGACTGGGCCGCATCAGGACAAGGACTCACTGTATGTGCTACACTTTTCTGCCATGCCAGATCTCTCAGCTCGCTATGTGGGCATATCTGTGACGTTTTTTCATTCAAATGAAGCAACATATGTAGTCAATCCTAAATTTAATATTTTTAATTTTGAATCAATCTTATTGTAATCTATAGTTCTGTAAATCGGTGGGGCGTGAGTTTGAGACTGTGGGTTTACAGTAAAAGAGCCAATAAATGTATATCATCGCTGTCCAATAAAAAACAAGTATCTCCATTGTTGCTGATTTTTTTGTTTATTATATAAACTGAAAATGCAAACTGTTCCTTACACTGTTTGAAAATTTCTTGTTGAAAAGTTGCTGTTCTGGAGACGTTTTTCTTGTTTTCCACTGGTCAGTGACAATATGTGCATAACCAAAGAGCTTTTATGAATTTAAAAATGCATCTGTAGGATAGTTTTTTTTAAATGGTCTATAACCTTATAATTAATCTACAACAATACATCTCTATAATATATGTTTCCAATGAAATGGTCAATTAGTGTAAGATTGTAACAAACATATCTACAAAGTTATTGTTAATCTAAATACATATCTTTATAGTTCATGTTTCTGATAAACAGGTCATCAAGTGTAAGAGAGCAAAACACTTCTATATAGTAGGTATTCCTGATAAATTGCTCTGTAATTATAAGAATAACATATGGATAATCGACTGGTGACTCTGCGAAAGTGTTGTCTTGATCCTGAAGGAAATGACCCCATAAATCCAACCAGTTAACGCCATTATCTGCAAACTAGAAGACTTCTTATGATTCAGTGAAAATGGAAGAACTTTCCCCTGTAATTATCATTCTAGTGATTGACCTTTCTTCTCAGTCGTAGCAGGCCACCTCCCCAGGCCCTCCGTCTCTGACTTAAACACCGGTCTGGAGGCCGTGCTAATGACGGTCTTCACTCAGAGCCGAGCCGGCCGTGCAGATGAGCCGTATCGATTCCTCCTCGCCGAACCGTTAGCGCTGATTTCTCCCGGTGTGTTCGGAGCGAGCGCTTCATTGATTGGGCTCCAGTGTCGTAGCAGTGTTGAGCTTTTCAAGCTAATGACTGCCAGTGTCCGTCCCACACAGGCGGCAGAACACCCGCACGCCCCCGTTCACCAGCACGGTGAAAATCTGCTCGTGGTGGAACAGGATTGTGTTTCACTCTTCCTCTGTGCTGAGAGAGAAAACTTTTACTCAACTCTAACTCTCACACTCTTGCTTTACACACACACACACACACACTAACACACTCATACACTTACTTTTATCTGCTCTTACCATCTGTTCCTTCACTTCGTCTACCGAAAAAGACTGCATTCACGAGTCTCGTGGCATGTGCTAAAATACTACAGATGAATGAATACACATACACACACTGCTGCTGCTGTTGGAAAATTATCTGGAGGGTTAGATATAGTCTTTTTTAATGTTTTTTTTTTGTAGGCGTTGGTGTACACAGGGAGAAAGTGCATACATATACAGCCCTGGAAAAGATTAAGAGACCCTTACCGTTTCTGAATCAGTTTCTCTGATTTTACCCTTATAGGTATATGTTTGAGTAAAACCTGAGTAAGACAACATCTCTCTCAAATTCCAAATAAAAATTTGCTATTTAGAGCATTTATTTGCAGAAAATGAGAAATGGCTGAAATAACAAAAAAGATGCAGAGCTTCCAGACCTCTAATAATGCAACAAAAACAAGTTTATATTCATAAAGTTTTAAGAGTTTAGAAATCAATATTTGGTGCAATATCCCTGGTCACCAGTCTTACACACTGCTTTTGGATAACTTTATGTCTTTACTCCTGGTGCAAAAATTCAAGCAGTTCAGTTTGGTTTGATGGTTTGTGATCATCCATCTCCCTCTTGATTATATTCCAGAGGTTTTCAATTTGGTAAAATCAAAGAAACTCGTAATTTTTAAGATGTATTTGTTTTCAGAGCAGTAAACTGACACACCCAATCTCTTGGTTATCACGTCCCATGATTTTTGCCATGTCCCATGGAAGCTATAGAACAATGTGTGGTATGTGTGTGGGGCCTCCTGCATTATCCTACATAATTTCTGCTGCTAGAGTAATTTGTCTGTTCTCACAGGCAATTCTAGCCAGACACTGCTGACACACACAATCATTATCACCTACTTTGTACTGCTGTCCACTGTGGGTAGTAATGCCTTCTATGGTACAATCCCAGTACATTCATGACGTGTAGATAAAGGAATGTTAAATGTCCACACAACTTCATAAATGGAATGTCTTATCTGGGCAGTGTTCAATTTTGCTCACTCAAGATAACACCTCACAACTCATACAGATGTTCCCCAGCCATCCCATGAGGTAACACTACATACAGTATCACAAAAAGAACAAGACAGTGTTAGCTGATTATTTACACTGGATAAATTAGGCCAAACTTAATAAGTTGTAAGGTGCTTTCTTGTGGTTGAGGTTGAGCACTGGTCAGCTTTACTCATGTCAAGATTACATGATAGCGGTTGCCTGATGGATGTGACATTACATTCCCAAAGTTGTGCAGACTTTTATCATTCTTCAATCCGGTGCCAAGTGGTCCAGCTGGCTATTATCGGTGTATTGCTGGTTTGAATCCCGGTCATGCAGCTTACCATCAGCTGCCGAAGCCTTGAGAAATCACAATTGGCCATGCTTCCTCTTTCTCCTAGTGCGCTGTGATGCTACTCAGCAATGCTGCATCATTAGCAGCAGTTCAAAAAGAGGCAGTGATTGACTTCACATGTGTTGGAGGAGGCATGTGCTAGTCTTCATCCCTCTTGTTTTGTGGCATCAATTGTGATGCGGGATATAGAGCTGACAATGGGCCTAGCTAAATTACGCCACATGTGTACCAGGACTATGTCTCAGAATTATCACTCACAGTGCAGTTGTTGACCGTGGTAATGATCGTGACCGGCGGCATCTGGCTAGAATTGTCCGTGCCAACAGACAAGCGACTCTGGCAGAATTCACATGGAAATTCATGGCAATTGTGCAGTGAAATTAGCTGCAAGGTTCTCCCATTAAATATTTGCATACGACTGCACACGGAGCCCAGCTCTCTGGGAGATCAGCAGCTTGGTGCAGAAGTGAGGGGCGGGGGCTGGAAATCTGCACTGTTGACCAGAAGCCATTGAGATGAATGGGGGCACTCACTTGGTGTAGGTGTGTATAATTAATGTGTGGAGCCCCCCCCCCCCCCCCCCCACCACTCACACACACACACACACACACACACACAAATATTTCAGAAGAGCAGAGAGGAAGAGAGCAGCAGATTGGTAAAAGAAAGAAAGTGTGGGGGGACAAGAAAGAGTGTAGAGAAAGAGTGAAATGTGAGTGATGTGGTATTGTGTGTGTGTGTGTGCACGTGTGTGTGTGTGTGGTGTGGGTGAATGGTAATTATGGGAGCTGTTAAGGGGGAATTTAATTGCTTGGCTGTGTTTTTTGCTGCTCTGAACTTCAAACCATGCAGAGGTCTGTGAGAGTGTGCTGCGTGGGTGATGTGTGTGTGTGTGTGTGTGTGTGTATAGTTGCAGCAGTATGTGGGTGGTTTTCCTGTGTATATTCCTGTGTGTGAGTGTGTGTGTGTGAGTGTGTGTGTGTGTGTGTGTGAGAGATTTTCACAGTTAGTGTTGTTGTTCTGAGGCGAGCAGAGGTGCAGTGTTCCCTTAATTGAAGGCAAACTTTGATCTGTGAGCAGAAAGAGACAAAGTGGAGCTTCTTTATCTCCTCCTCTCTCTTCCTATCTCATGCACATTTTTAATCTCTCCTTATCTCTCTCTTCTTTTCTTTCTTTATCTCTTTTTATGTTCCTCCTTATTTTCCTCCTCTCTCTTCTCCTTCTTTTCCCTTTCTCTCCCTCTCTCATGCACATTTTAATCTCTCCTTATCTCTCTCTTCTTTTCTTTCTTTATCTCTCTTTATCTTCCTCCTTATTTTCCTCCTCTCTCTTCTCCTTTTTTTTCTCTCTCTCACTCTCTCTATCATATTTTTAGTCTTTCCTTATTTCTCTCTCTTTCCTTATCTCTCTTTATCTTCCTCCTTATTTTCCTCCATTCTCTTCTTCTTCTCTCTCTCACACATTTTAATTTCTCCTTATCTCTCTCTTTCCTTATCTCTTTTTCTTCCTCCTTCTTTTCCTCCATTCTCTTCTTCTTCTCTTCTCTCTCACACATTTGAATTTCTCCTTATCTCTCTCTTTCCTTATCTCTCTTTATCTTCCTCCTTCTTTTCCTCCATTCTCTTCTTCTCCTCTCTCTCACACATTTGAATCGGTCTCTTTTTTCAATATCTCCCAGTCTCTCCTTTCCTTAATTCTCTTTTCCTTTTCTTTTCCTTTTCTCTCTCTCTGTTTCTAGTTTTCTTTTTCCCTCTCACATATACCTCCACTTAACTTTTTCTGTCTCCTTTTCTGTATCTCTTTTGTTTTTCATCCCTCTCTCTTATTTCTCCTTGTCTGTATATCTCTGGTTATTGCTCTCTTTTTTTCTCTTCTTTTTCTCCTTACCCTCTCTCTCTTTCCTTCTCTTTCTCTTTTATCGCTATCCTTAACTCTACCTTTCTCTAAATCTTTACCTTTCTCTCTTTTCCACTCCACTCATTCTTCCCTTTTTATTTTATCTCTTTTTTTCTCTCTATTGTCTTTTTATTTTTTCAGCTTTTCTCTCTTTTTCTCAATCCTTTGCTCCACTTGGCATTTTGCACTCTCTCACATGCATTCTTTTTGTTTAGTCTCTCTCTCCCTCTCTCCCCCCCCTCTCTCTCTCTCTCTCTCTCTCTCAGTTCTTTGTTATGATTAAAGCAAGTTATTTCTGAAGCAATTAAATCAGTCATGAATAGAAAAGAGAAATAACAGAAACAGAAGAATAGAAAAATGCTTTGTTCAAAGAGCAGAAATGATTGAGTGACATTCTTTCTTTCGTTTAATAATAGATTATTTTGTCCCGGAGGTTGTGACGGGAATTCACAAACGCAGATGCCTCTGTGATCAACCCTCACCTCACCTCACTGCCTATTTATTCTGTGTCTTTGTTCCTGTTTCTCTATCCAGACATATTTTATTGGATAGAATATTGGATTTTTTAATCTAAGTCCAGTTCTGAGTCTTTGTTTTAACCTGAGTGTTCAGAACTCATTATTGGCCAGCCAGCAGCACTAAGGAGAGTCCTCAGAAGGTCAATAGACGAGGTTAGTTTAGAATCTGCAGTGTGGAAATGTTTTACAGTGGAGCGTGTAAACATGACATAATTTCATGATTACAGGACTGAACATAACACATTTACCTTATTATATTAGTAATTACATTTCAGTAGTCAAAACAGCAGATATTAGTCCAGAGTGTGGTAATTGTGTTTAATCACAATATTCCAAAACTAAAATAAAATAATCAAAATAAGATCTTGTTACACTTTATTTGTAGTGTTTGTAGTATTTCTTATTTTCTTGGTCTTTTTTTGTTCCTGTCTAGTTCCTGTTCCTGTTCTAGTCTTCTTGCATTCTTAGCCATGTGCTTTTTTTAAACACATGGCCCTGTTTTGTTGGTGTGTCGTATCCGCCCTAGCCCTGCCCCACCATCAATGTTCTCACCTGTGGTTGCTTGTTGTCCCGCCCCTTCATTTTCTACCCCAGGTGTTCCTTGTCTGTGTCTGTGTAAACATACCCCATGTTTTCCTTTGTTCTCTGTCATGCTTTTTGACCCCGCAGTTGTGCTTTGTTTGTTGTTGGCTTTTTTTTTACCTTTCGTTTGATTTGTTAATACTTGCTTGTCTATCTAGTCTTAGTTTTTTTGTTAATTTTTCTATGTGGCTACCAATTAAACTAACTTTCATTTGCGTCCAGTTTTACAGATCTTCGCAATTTATTTGGTATTCATATTCAGCACAGAGAGGAGGGAGTTGTAAAAGAGTAAGTTATGAGATTTAATCCATATCGCAACATAAATGATGACAATAATTATGACAACACTAGTATGCTGTATATGCATTGTATATATTTATAGTTATTTCCTGTTTTTGTTAAAGTACAGCCTGAACTTTGCCACAAAAATCTCTTTTCCCTCGCTCTCTCTCTCTCTCTCTCTCTCTCTCTCTCTTTCACTCTTTCTCTCTCACACACACAATTCATTTTTATTTGAGAGACGTATACAGTAGATCCTGCAGTGATAGAGATATCTCATGAGAACCTCCTTTTTTCTCCCTTTATAATAAACCAATCTCTCTCTCTCTCTCTCTCTCTCTCTCTCTCTCTCTCTCTCTCTCTCTCTCTCTCTCTCTCTCCTCTGCAGTGTAAGTGTTTGACAGAGGAAAATGACTTTGCCCTCCCTGTGGGGTGAATGGTCTCGCTGCACATTAAATATTTAAAGGGCCAGTAACGCTATTCTGCCCTCCTGCTCTCTCGCATATACTCTTATTCTTCATACTCTGCCACACAGACACCTATACGCCTCTCTCTCTCTCTCTCTCTCTCTCTCTCTCTCTCTCTCTCTCTCTCTCTCTCATATATATATATATATACATACACATATATATATATGCTTCTCTCACTGAGTGTATTATAATGGAGTGTGAGGCAGAGAGTGGATCAGTAGCAGTGAGGGCATATTCTTTACACTGTATACTGTATGATGATGATGATGATGATGATGATGATGGTAGTGGTGAACGCTGCTGCAGAGCGAGTGTCTGCATGTGTTCTGTGGGTAAATCCTGCAGAGATCCTCCCACACAGTATTATTATGAGTGTGACTGCATTGTCTATAGTACATGTCCCATTTTATATCTCTGTCTAGAACTAAGATACACTGGCTTGCCAAAAATCATGGGATAGCTGTGTGTCAATTGATCATGAGTTGTTGTACAGCTGGATAGCTTAGGAACACCCACATCTGTATATAGTGAGTGAGTTTGAACACTGGGTGTGAATTATTGATGTGAGTTCTGAGGCTTAAGAGTTGCCCACCCTTATCAGTGATACGAGGGACACTAACAGCTCAGTGAAAGAACATGTGATAGGACATAATGCTTATCCACACACAGCAAGGGTTTTACAGGAATGTCAGGAATGTCTCCACCAGATTGCTACACTATTTAGGCCTGGTGGCTATATTTATTGCCAATCAAGGCAAGGCAAGGCAAGATTATTTATAAAGCATCTTTTAGGGGTGCAGAGTGGTCCCACGGTCTAATGCGCTGCCACTATGAACAGGAGGTCGCAGGTTCGAATGCTGTTCGTGTAGCTTGCCCAGGGAAAGCACAATTGGCCCTGCTGCCTCCGGGTGAGTAGATGGTGCTCTCTCTGAGCGCGCTAGACACTCAGACAATAATGCATCAGCAGCAGCTCGAAAAAAGAGGTGACTGACTTCACATGTGTCGGAGGAGGCGTGTGCTGGTCCGCACCCTCCTAGGGTCGCAGGTGGTGATGGGGACTTACAAAAGGGGTGGGATAGTTGGATAGCCAAATTAGGAGGAAAAATGGGAAAAATCTGAAATACAAAAAAGCACCTTTTATACACCACGGTCATTCAAAGTTTTTTACGAATTAGAAAATACAAAGAGAATAACAATAAAAATGGAAATAAAAAATAAAATAAGAGTAAAGCTTGAATAAAAAATGGAAATAAGAAATAACATAAGAATAAAACATGAATAAAACAACATATTTGACTAAATGAATTAGAATAAAAGTGCTGTTACAGAATAAAAGCGTGCAGAGCTGCAGTGTTTTAAGCTGAGCTGAAGTTCAGCTCAAACATGAAGGTTTTCAGTCTGAATTTAAAAATGTCTAGTGTCTTCTAACACTCTCTGTCAACTGGTTAAATTTTTTTCTAGCAGCATAGCAGCTAAGTGCTCCCTCTCTGCACTAACTGAGCAGTTCCTGATGATCTGAAAGTTCTGCTCGGCTCATATCGCTGGAGCAGATATAAATATGCTGGTCCTCCACCATTAAGACATATATAGACCAGTAATAGTACCCTAAAGTAGTACTAATAGTACCTTAAAAATCATATTTTGAGGGGATTCAGTTAGGGTGCTAGCTTCCACAACCTGCAAGTGAAGAGCAGGATCTACAGGAACAGCTGCAATCTGCATCTGTGGGCAAATGTGCTGCAGGATGCCATACAGAACCTGCATGCATCCATGCCTAACAGTATCTTATCTATATCCAGGCATGAGGTATCCATTAAAAAAGGAGCTAGAGTATATTTTTAGTAGTACAGTGGTTATTAAATGCATACTTTCAGTCCTTTCAATACAGTAATGAATTTCATTATATCATCATTATATTCACACATATAAAGTGTCATTCATTTCCAGCAACTCTTCTTGGTGCGTTTTTTTTTTTACTTTTTATTTGTCAGACTTTAGACTGTAGACTATATTAGGCAGCTGGCTTCAAATCAATAACACTGCACTGAGAGGCAGAATTATGAAATTTATCACAGAAAATAAATACAACTGTGAAATCCTCTCTGAACACTTTACCCACCTGACCCGGTGAAGGACAAGTGTTGGATGGCACAGACTATAAATATAAAATGAACACAGTAAAAAATATATAATAAAAACAATAGATTTTCTAGGTCTACCTTGACTGAGGAGAATCAGCATTTATAGCTGTTTTCTGTGATGCAGTCTAAAGCCAGCCTTGGAGCTGAAGGATGTTTAATGGCGAATCATTGTTGGTAGTGTGATTTACTGCAGAAGTTGGCTTTTTGGGGTTAAGTGAGGTAACTTAAAGCTCAGGTTAGAGTGGTATTCAGTAAAGTGGAATAAAATTACTCTGCCTTCAGCCTGAAACCTGAAATTGAACCAGCTAGCGCACCACCCAATGAATCCAGCTTCACAGCGGACCCCAGGAGTCTTGTTAATTTGTGTTCAGTTTGTGTCTTTTAGTGCCAAGATTAAGCCCAACCTTAAATCACACTGCCAGCAGGCATTCAATACGGAGAGCCCTTTCAGACTAGGAATGGGTTCAGTGTGTTTCTAGAAAACCATTGTTTCTCTGAGATTGGTGAGTGAGTGTGTGTTGGCAAAAACTTGGGGACACAATAAATATAATGATACAGGGGTTACAATTCAATATACCACAATAAATTACCATGCTGTAAGCAAGGTAAAATATTATGATTGTTTAAATCAAATTTTAGACAATCATATTCATATAATCTGAATAAAAAGTTTACTTTTTATGCAGTCAGAACAGTGCAATGCAGATTACAACAGGTTTTTTTTTCCAAGATTGCCCTGTATTTGGCTCCATTCACCTTCACATCAACTCTGACCAATTTACATTACATTACATTTGGCAGACGCTTTTGTCCATAGCGACTTTCAGTAGTCAAGTACAAAAGTTATAGAAGTTTAAAGGTAAAGCATCTTTAGACAGGGTTTAAAGGAGGTCGAAGGGAAATAATGGGATAGAAGGAGTGAAGGAGGGGAAGAAGGAACTTCCCTGTCCCTGCTGAAGAAAAGCAGCCCCAGAGCATGATGCTGCCACCACCATGTTTCACAGTGAGGATGATGTGTTCAGAATGATGTGCAGTGCAGAGATAATTAATCTGCCACACATAGCATTTTGCATTTTGGCCAAAATGTTACATTTTGATCTCATCTGACCACAGCACCTTGTTCCACACGTTAACTGTGTCCCCATTATGGTTTCTGGCAAACTGCAAAAATGACTTTTTATAGTATTCTTTTAACAATGGCTTTCTTCCTGCCACTCTTCCATAAAGACCACATTTGTGCAGTGCATGACTAATAGTTCTCCTGTGGACAGATTCCCCCACCTGAGCTGTGGATCTCTGCATTTCGTCCAGAGTCACCATGGACCTCTTGGCTGCATCTCTGATCAGTGCTCTACTCGTTCAGCCTGTAAGTTTAGGTGGACGGCCTTGTCTTGGTAGGTTTACAGTAGTGCATTTCCGGATAAAGGATTGAACATTTCTCTGTGAGATGTTTAAAGCTTGGAATTTTTTTTTTTATACCCTAAGTCTGCTTTAATCTTCTTATTCCTGACCTGTCTGGTATGTTTTTTGGACTTCATGATGCTGTTTACTCCCCAATATTCTGTTAACCAACTTCTGAGGCCGTTTCAGAGCAGCTGTATTTGTACTGAGATTAGATTACACACAGGTGGACACTTTTTAGTCATTAGCAGTCATCAGGCAACTTCTGAATGCAATTGGTTGCCCTCAGAGAAAAGAGGGCTGAATATGTTCGCACACCACACTTAACGTTTTTTAATTGTAAAAAATGTTTTTTATCATGCATAATTTTCGTTCCACTTCACAATTGTATCCCACTTTGTGTTGATCTTTCACATAAAATTTTAGTGAAATATATTTATGTTTGTAGCTGTAATGTGACAAAATATGGAAAAGCTCAAGGGCGACTTTTGCAAGCCACTGTAAATATAAACACTGTGTTTTTGAAAACCAATACAGTAGATTCAAGATTCAAGATTTTTTACTGTCACGTCACAGAGTACAGGTGTAGATGTGAGTGAAAAACTTGAGTGCAGATTCCCACCAATGTGCAAAGAATAATATTTACAAGAAGACTAATAAAATGAAATGTAATATAAAATAAGACACACAGATACCTTTACAGTATAAACACTATTCACAAAACACTTAATAACAATAAACATGATAACTTACACTATAGACAAATATTGCACAGAACAAATATTACACAGGTGTAGATATGCAGATATCTAGAGTGTGTGTGTAGAAGTGAGGAAATAAGGTCCAGTAGGTGACAGAATAACTATGAAGTGGAGGTAAGGAATGAGTTGAGTGGGGAGTACAGGGGGCAGAATGCTGTATAATATGGGAAAGTCTGATAGAAGCAGTGTAAAGTGCAGGGTGCAGAGTTTGTATGGGTGTCAGTCAGTGGGGAGGGTTGGGCAGAACACTGTTCTACTGGCTGTTCCACAGCCTGGCCGCCTGGGGGAAGAAGCTGTCTCGGAACCAGCTGGTTCTGGTCTTCAAGCTTCTGAGCCTCCTTCCACTCGGCAGCTGTGAGAACAGGGAATTGCTTGGATGGGACGTGTCATTCATTATATGTATAGTATAGCTAAATACTTCAGTATACTTCAATATATCAATATTTTCGTACATCCCTATACAGTATATAAGTGTTGTTTACATGTGAGAGTTGTGGTTGCCCCTTTTAATGACTGAATTCCGCTACTTTAATGGATTTTAACCATTTCTGACACAGATCTACACATGCATGTCTATTCCTTTTGAAGAAGTACTTCCAATAGAATAGGACAGTTTAATATGAACTGATTTACATTATGCCTAATGCCTAGTTCTGCAGCATTGAGCTGTGGAGCAGTAGAACAAGGGCTGCACATTAATAAAAAATGAAAATCTGTGATATGTATATAACACGCTGGATTTTCACCAGATTTCATCAGAACTTACAAGATATCAACAATGTCATGATATTAATAATGCAGTTTCTTATCAAAGACGGGAGTAAAATTGATGACATTTGGCAGATATAATCTGCCTCTACTATATCTGTAACAGAAAATGAGAACAGTGGGAATATTCGTTTTGTATCAAACAGCACACCAGCATGAAAGTTTGATTTATTTGGCGTACATGACATAGCACGTCCTGCCATGTGGTTATCTTTCTTCTACAACTTGCAATAATGATGCTAATGCATTATATTATGCCGCTCTAAGTGGAACTGTGTTCTTTAAAGTGATGATTATCCATTCGAAAGTTATAGGATGAGTGGTGATCATCCAACATTCTGACCTTACTAACACACACTTGTCACTAAATGCAATCAAACCCTCACAGCAACGCTCCAAAATCTAGTACAATGTCTTCCCTGGACAGTACAGACAGTTACTCAATAAAAGCAGGATCAACTCTATTTAAATAGCACTGATTTAAGAGGAAACTATGAATAAGCATGGGCCCCAATACTGTAGATATAATGTATATGGCTATAAAGAAAATAAAAAAGGTTCATAACTATTTAGTGCTGGTGGTATGACCTAAAATGTATATCACTGTATTTTTCAAGATTCTGATGGTCTCTTGTAATATCACAGTATTTTTTATTATTATTTATTTTAATTGTTATTGTTTTGCATGAGTAGGCTTTTATATAGGTTTGTGACCCACTGTAATGTTAGGAATGTAGTCATATAATAGACCTTAAAAAGAGATACACCAACAATTTTTAACCCACAACTTCCTTTACAAAACAAAATACTTTAAATAATTTTATAAACACTATAAATGGACCTAAAATACTAACGTTTGAGTATTCAAAGATATATTTCTCAGAAGTGTATTCATTGTTTTAGGTAGTTTTATCACTTGTGCTGAATAAATGATTCTGCACCCTGGACTAATTCTGGGCTCGTCTGAGGGACGAAAATATTTTTTTCCAAGCTGTGAATTAATTGTTCAAGTCTATTCCTCTCTTTTCTGAGTGAATAATTGCTGTTTGCTGTTGTTTTTCTATTTTACTCAAATAAAAACACTCATTTTGCAAGGAACAGCAACAGGAGCTCCTCAGATAAAGTGCTGTTCTCATTTCTCCCCAGGCAGCAGAGAGCGAGACACAGAGCTGAGCTACCATTACTCCAATGTGTTAGCTTGTTCTGTTAACTGGCTAGAGTTAGCTAGCGAGCTGTGGCAGTGTGCTTTTTTGATGGTGCTGTTCTACACACTGCTCCACAGCGCCTCTAGTGGTATGGCAGCATGTAAAAAATACATACAGGTTTAAATGTCCTGGAATGAACCGGTATATCGCCCAGCATAATTTGTATTGTGGACATAAAGACTGCTGTTTTCTATCACCACCACTGTAAAGAAATCAGAGTCTGTGGGTTTCTTTATATGTCACACACCCATGTCCCAAGAGCTGAGGAGTGCTGAAGGCCTGGCAACACACCCCCAACTGGCGAAAGGGGCTAAGAGACCCTCTCCAAAGAGACCTTCTCCACTTCTCACTGGGGCCGCCAGGACCAAATTACAGTCATGACTGTGGCCCCGCTGTGAAAGGAGCAATACTCCAGAGTCAGAACTATTGGCTTACCGCTGCTCGCTGATGCTCAGGGGGGTGACACTGATCTTTCACATGTCTTCTTGCTTTAGCTGAGCTCTAGTCAGTATATATTCAGACAGATACTGTACAGGCTGCATTCCAAAACTTGGCTCCATTTCATGGACACTGCCTCATAGAAGGCAGCCGACTTTTAGAGCAGAAGGAAGCAGAGGATGTATTATTTGTGGCCCTTGATTACCCACAGTTCAGTGCGTTCGGAAAACAAGAAAAAAAAAAAACCCAGCAGCATGACAATGTTATAATAATGGCAGAAAACGAATCCTTTAGCGCAGAGATTATTTTTTAAATGTAAGTTTTAATATCTATCATTTATTTTAGGGAAGTAGTGAATATAGCACACACATTTTTTGCCTCATTGTCTCCATATGTGACAATGTGTGGTGTCTTCACTAAGCATTCCCAGCTAACAATTTTTGGTTATGTCACACTGGCCAGACACACAATTTATTTAAAAAGGGCCTTGGCTTACAGGAGTAGTAGAGGACAGGCAGGGTCAGTAACAGTAGGGCAGCAAATATAAGCAACATACCAGAGTGTAGCCAGGCAAAACAGGGCCATACACTATAAATCCAGCAAAGAGAGGGCTAAGGCAAAAGAGAGTACACAAGAAAAACACAAAAATGGTCGACAATGGAATAAACAATAGAAAGGGTGAAGAAAAAATTGAAAGTCGGAAACAAAAACAAGTTGGTAACAAAAGGCATTAAACAAAGGAAACACGCTGTAGAAGAGATAACTAACTTTATTCAATACTCTGCATGGAACAGAGCAAACAGAGGAGTATTTATACCCCTAGACAGACCAGGTGAAAACAATCAGTCTCTGGGGGGAGCAGGAACGCCGTTGCATCAAGTGATCAGCAGAGTCAGTGAAGTGCAGTGTGAGTGCATGCTGGGAAATGGAGTCTTTGAGAAGTTCAGAGTCCAGAGCAGGCAGACTGACAGTTTAGTAGAACATTTTCTGAATGTTACAGCTAACATTCTTACAATGCGTAATCTGTTTTTTGCATGTTCATTGAACATTTTTATTTAAGGCTTTTAACTTTACTGCCACATCACTTGTGTCAATGTTTTCAATATTTTATTTTTGGAAATGTTACTTTTAATGTTTCCATAATGTTAATATTCATCTAATGTCTAATATTCATATAATCGCTGTCCTATAAAAAACACTTATCTCCATTTTTGTCGATTTTTAGTTTACTACATAGTTTGAACTGTCCCTTACACTGTTAAACTTTCTTGATAAAGGTACCAATAGAAACTCTTCAAAATTACTTGAAATGAACTTTTTTTACATTTACTTCCATTGAAAGTTTACATGGTTTTATCCCTCTTCTGTAAAGTTGCTGTTTTGGAGATAAGTGTTTTTCATTGGACATCGACGATATGTAATGTAATGCAAACTATTATTGTCATGGCCTTACACATTTTCAGAACATTAATTCTGTAACTTTACAGGCTAATCGTCCTGGAATCTTTTTTTAAAATATAGCTAAACATTTTAAAATATTCTCTGTTAGCTGTATTACCACTCACAGTGGACTGACCGCAGTACAGCGCAGTGCAGCACAGTGGTTATGATCGTGACCGGCAGCATCTGGCTAGAATTGTCCATGCAAACAGACAAATTACTCTCTTAAGCGGCTTTCTGCGTCCTCCTTGGGTCATGTCAAAAATCACGGGACAGCCTGCAGTCCCTGTTTTTCGGAGTTTGGCATGTCAGTGAATGCTGAGTAACGTGTTGAGTGTTGAATCTGCAGGATCTGAACTGAGTTAGTGTGTGAGGAATAACCCTGAGGCTCTGCTTCCTCAGTGCTGATGCTGCTCTCAGATCAGGGAAGAGTAAAACTTGTTTGACGCGTGTGTGTCTGTCACAAGCACTCGCACGCCACTCTACAGCGGGACTGTAGCCTGGGGATTCAGTGTGCGTGCATGTGTGGAGTGTGTGTGGAGTGTGTGTGTGAGAGAGAGAGAGGTGTTACCTAGGGATGTAATAATGTGTTTCCTCTTGTTCTCTGTTGTCAGGGTGTATTCAGGCTCGGAGGCATTATTTCACCTGCTATTTTACACTGGGTTCTTTTTTAGGGCTTTAGTTTAGTGCATTTGCAGAGTTAAACTGGTAATAAGTAATGTGTGCGCACACAAACACACACACTAGCACATGGTTTCTATGTGTGTGTTTCTATGTGGAGCAGGCCTCAGGTGCTGAGAGCTGTGTGTTATGGGGATTACAGCAGAGTGTATTGGGTCTGAATTAAAGATGTTTGTGTGTGCATATGATTATTCATATGTGTGTAAGTGTGTGAGTGTGTGTTTGTGAGTGTATGCTGAGAATGCTCAGAGGGGTTTGCTATAGGGTACAGGAGATTTGTAGAACAAAATTAGCTTTAACTTCATTAGCAATCATTACTGCACAGATGTTAAGCAGCCACTTAAATCTGATCCAGTGCAGCGTTCAGTTTAATCATATTTCAGAGGCAGGCGAATGTAGTGAGGGTCTCACCCAAGGCCTGGTAAAGCTAGAGGAGAACCGATTTCATTAGCACAAACTTTTTTGTTTCTATATATTGTAGTTCTATAATTACAGACTGTAGTCCTGTATCTGTTTCTCCTTCATCTTGTTTTTCAATGGTCAGGACCCCACAGGATAAACCACCACAAAGCAAATATTACTATTTTGATGGTGGATCATTATTCTCAGCACTGCAGTGATGCTGATTGACATTAGGTGTGGGCGATACGGCCCTGAAATAGTATCACGATATTTCATGGTATTTTTGCGATGGCGATACTTTTGGCAATATGACAAAACACTGAATATTTGTTTTTCAAGAATACGCTACTGCACATTACTAATAATGCACTCCATATATCTCCATATATCCAGGATTAAAGTCAAATAAATGATACTGGACATTTATAATCTGTCTCTAGTAGATATATAATGAGAAACAAGAACAGTGAAAACAGTAGTACCCTGATGTGATAATTATGTTTGGGTGACATGTCAAAGTAAGTCAGGGTATAATATTGCTCAGGATATAAAAAAATGTTGGCGATATTATCGTGTGCGATATGATATGGCACACCCCTAGTTAGTAGTGTGTGTTTTGCTGGTAAAAGTGGATCAGACATAGTGCAGCAGTGCTGCTGGAGTTTTTAAACATTGTGTTCCGCTTAGGCCTGTCTCAATAATATTTCTTTGTGGATGATTTTATTGTCCCAGAAATGATTGTGATAAACAATATATTATTTTTATTTTAAGACTATTAAATGCCACTGACATAATGATAACAGAATAGCATAAAAAAGCAATTATACACTTTTTAAAGACAGCAAAATGTTATTTATCATTTATTATAATTAGTTAGGGAATGATATGCTTATTTCTTCACCTACTTACACTACCTAACACTGAATTAAAAAAGGTATATATATTTCAAGAATACACTACTGCAACAAAATGAAAATTACATTTTATTATTGCATGCAATATGACATGGCACACCTCTAACTGAGATATGAAAAAAATATTTTAAATTTTATCAGATTTGTAGCAGAAGTCAATGATCCAGAATGTCATAATACTAATACTGCATTTTAAATATCTCCATATATCCAGGATTAAAGTAAAATAAATGATACTGAACAGATATAATCTGTCTCTAGTAGATATATAATGGAAAATGAAAAAGTGTGATTTTTTTCTTTTACTAAAACTAAAAACAGTAAAAAAGTAGAACCCTGATGCGTTAAAAAAGGGTGGGTGATACGGCACAATATTTCAGGGTATAATATTCAAAATAATATTCAAAAATGTTGGTGATATTATTGAATACGCTAGGATATGCCACATCCCTTCCAAAAAGTATCTTATCTATAGTTTAACGCCGTCCATTCATCAGTGTACTGTGAAAACTGCACATCTTATGAGATTTTATCTAATGACAAGATAACTGAATGATAATCAACCGTAGATCCTGCAATAAACACCGATTCAGCAGAAATCAGGTCACGGTAACCTTCCCGCTCTCTGTGGTCTGTGTGATTCTCACACATCCTCTCTGTTTGTAGTTGTCAGCTCTTGGCTGGAGCGCTGGTGTGAATGTTTTCAGCAGTGGTGCAGATCAGAGCGGTTGCTGCTGGTGATGCTGGCTTGTGTTTGGCCCATTGCGTGTGGTGATGTGGTTGCTGGTGTGCAGCAGTCAGAGCTTAGCCCACCACAACACCCACTCAGTGCCTCACTTTGGCTCGGAATCGCAGTGAACAGGCCAGCTCAGAATGACCTGCCCAAGGAGAACCAACATCACCACCCAGAAGCCCAGAGCTGTGGAGAACACCTTCCATTTCAGATCGTAAAGTTAAGATGGTAAAAGTTAAGTTAAGTTATTTTAAGGAACACAAATTGTATTCCTTAGAATACAAACTGTTTATAGTGCACTATAAGAACTAATACAGCCATTATTAATCATTTCCACATAACAGAACACTAATTAAGCACCAATAACACTAACATAGAATAAAGCCTAATAAGTAGTGAATAACTAATTTATAAATATCTAATTAAGGCTTAATTAAGCAAATAATAAGACATTAATAATCGCCTAATTTGTGTTCCTTAAAATAAAGTGTTACCGTTAAAAAGTTCCAAGTCATAATAACTATAAATAGTGAACACAACATTTTATTTCTTTCTTCTTATACTTTCATTTCTTCCTTTTGTTATTTGTATTATTTATTCACTTATTCATTTAGTGTATGAGAAACATGAAACCCTTAATTATAATCATTGTTTAATTTATTCTGGTGAACTCTCCACTATACCTCTGATCTAGTTACCCCAAAAAAAGAGCCCATGATGACCAACAGTGGTGTAAAAAAGTATTTGCCCCCTTACAGATTTCTATATATATATTCTTTGTTTTTTTGTCATACTTACATTATTTTTAGGTTATTAAACTAACTTTAATATTGGCCAGAGACAACCTGTAAATAGACAAAAAATATACAAATATTAAAAAAGATTATTTAATTTATTAAGGCACAAAAATCAAAACCAGTCTAGCCCTTTGTGAAAAAGTGTTTGCCCCCATAAATTAAATTGAGTTGAGTTAAATTAAAGCTGAGTTAAATTGTACTACTAACCACAATCAGGCCTGATTACTGCCAGACCTGTAGAATCAAGAAATGACTAAAATACAGCCTGACTGACAACATGAAGCAGATAAAAGATCTGAAAAAGCAATGCATTATGCCCCAATCTTAAGAAATTCAAAAGCAAATGAGAAAACAAAGTCATTAATCGCCTATTAGCCTGGAAAAGGTTACAAAGTCATTTCTAAAGCATTGGGACCCCAGTGAAAGCTATTAACGTCCCATGATTATTTCAAAAGGGCATGGACAACTCATCCAGGAGGTCACTAAAGAACCCAGAAAAACATGTAAAGAGCTGCAGGTCTCACTTACCTCAGTTAAGGGTAGTATTATTGATTAAAATATAAGAAACAGACTGGTCGAAAATGGTCTCCATGGGAGAGATTCAAGGCAAAGCTTGAAAATCCTCCAGTGTGGCTGAATTCAAACAATTCTGTGAAGAGGAGTGGGCCAAAATTCCTCCGCACAGCTCATTTTAAAATGTACCTTTTGCTTTTACTGATTTGTTCCAACTATTTAACATTTCAAACGATTTAATTAAATGTTTTATGTTCCATAGAACTGGTTCTGACACTATTTATAGAACAAAATCTTAAAACACAAGTTGTAAAATTGTTGGCAAAACCTTGCACAATTTACAGTCACATGCCCACAAAAAATACATTAATGATTTGCTCACTCAATGAACTAATTAAATTAAAAATGTATTATTAATAATGAGTATCAGAAATGAGTCTGGGCTCTTGTGATTTAAAATAAGGTGAAAGTTTCAAAACTTTTACAGACACTAGGAAACTCTTAGTTTGTTAAGATGTGATCGTATAACGATTACAAGCATGCCATATATTTTTTTAACTTAAGATTGGATGACAGAATAACAGTCATGCCTCTTCTTTTGGTAGAGTGTAATTGGAAGACTAGAGCCGTGCCTAAAGCATTTTAATTAGAGAATTACTACAGCATTGCCTCTTTCTTTGGTAGTCTGTGTTTTGACAACAGCTTTGGCTCATATTTTCTTAAACTGAGAGGGAATTCCATTCTGGTGAGCTGAGATTAGGCAGCAATTACAGTCATGCCATTATTTTGGTAAACTCTGATTATTATAGTCATGCCTCCATATTTGGCAGGTTGTGATACAGCAAGATCAGCGCGTACAGCCATGACTTCTCTTTTGATAGACTTTCATTGGAGAAGCATTCCGTTTTTGTAAGCCAAGATCGGACAGCAGTTAAAGCTAGAGATTTCAAATGGGTTACGGTCATGCATCACATTGTAGCTGTGTAGGATTGGATAAGGATTACAGCCCTACCTTTTCTTTTGGTAGGCTGTGATTGGCCAATGATTACAGGCTTGCCTGTTTTTGTAGACAACAATTACAGCCATGCCTATTATTTTGTTTATCTGTGATTAAATCACAATTACAGCCGTGCTGCAAGACCATGATTGTACAACAATTAAAGCCATATCTCTTCTTTTGTTAGCCTGTGATTAGCCATGCCTCATATTTTTCTAAAGCATTCATGGCCATACCTATTATTTTGGTAAGACATGACTAAATGGCGAGTATGGCTATGGCATTTATTTTGGTAGGCTGTGATTGTGCAACGGTTTCAAAGAGCCATATATGTTACTGAGATGTTCTTTACAAATTATAAAGTTCTTCACACTCTAGTACTGTCACAGGTGGGGGTGAGAGACTGGAAGCAAGCCAAGTATTTATTTAAATTAAATCAATTGAATGGAACTAAACAGAGAAAACTGGACTAAAAGATCTAAACAGATAAAATTGCACTAATAGATCTAAACAGAGAAAACTGGACTAAGAGAACTAACCAGAGAAAACTGGACTAAAATATCTGAACAGATAAAATTGCACTAATAGATCTAAACAGAGAAAACTGGAATAAAGGAACTAAATAGAGGAACCTGGACTAAGAACATAAACTTTCCAAACAGAGAACTCTAAGGACTAAACTACTATGCTAAACAAGAACGAATAAAACATACTTACAAACAAGAAAATCATCTAGAAACTGCACAGAGCATTCAACAGATCCTAAGACTACAGAGAAAACTAAGAACACAAGAAAATACAAAAGACACGACAAGGAACACTCAAACTAAGGGCTTTATATGCAGAAAGAAGGTTGGGAACACCTGGGGAAGAAATCAAGGGGGCGGGGTTACAAGCGAGACACAAGGGAACACAGGTGACCAGGTGGGGCTAATGCAGAGACAAGACAATAACACAGGGCCATGTGCTTGTAGAGCATGTGGGGAGGACAAAAACAGGCTTAGAAGCAGGACAAGTATGGAAAAGACTTAATAAGAATTACAAATATTGTTTGTTCTGTGGCATTGCTCAAAGAACACTTTGTAGCAGTTTTAAAGACTTTATCTTGAACCGTCTCTGTATATCCTTTAAGACGCCACTGGCAAAGCCAAGTCATGGAATCTGAGAAAACAAGGGCACCTCAGAATGCCCCTAATCTAAGCAGGCTTGATCCTAGAGGTATCTATATACCTTGGCACACTCAAAAAAATGAAAGCTACACATAGAGGAAATGTTCACAAACACAACCCGCAGGCCCCCTGCTCAACCTTTTCACTGCTAGAATTGCACTTATAAAGAGCGAGGAGAAGAAAACCCTCTTAACTTTGGAGCACGCTGACATTTCCTGACATTCAAGGCTTCCCGGCAGCGGCCGACTCTACAGCTAAAGCACGGAGGTTGCAGGGAGCGCTGGCGGGGTTAGCATTAGCAGTGCTCCTGTGTCAGACCTCTCCCACGGACGCGGCTAATGAAACACTCCTCAAGGTTAGCGAGACTTTCCGAAGGTGGTCTGCCAGTCTCTTTACGGCTGCTGTAGGACTTTTAAGTCGGGCATTACCGTGGGCAGGGCGTGCGATCGATACACTGAAGGACCTTCAGTGGGAGTGTGTTTGTGCATATGTATGTGTGAGGGGCTTAATGAGGTAAGGAGACCTAGAAGCTGTAAAAGCAATGAAGAAGCCCCTTCATTAAGCCCGCTGTGAAGGACTGGCACAGGCTTGCTGTGGTGTTCAGAACATTGACTGTGATTTCAGGCTTGGCTAATTGAGGCTCAGCCTATTTTTATTTGTTTACAACTGAAGGGCAAAACAAGCTCTTGCTGAGGTCAAGGTTAATGCTGGATTTAGAGTTTCTCTTTAAAAGACATTGTGAAATACAATAACACAGAAGTTAGAAAGCTGTGGAAATGTAAATGAGTGTAAATAAAAACAGATTGCAATGATTAAAAGCTTTGCAAATCTAACAGACCAATATTTTATTCACCATAGAACATGGAACACATATTTAAATTGTTGAAAGTAAAACCTTTACCATTTCATTAAACAATAAAACGTTTAAGCAATAGAACACGAGTGGGAGTGTGTTATCACAAATTATGGTGAGTGTCGTAGATCATCACAGCCGTGATGTTATTCGTGATAACACACGACCTCGAGTGTTCTTTTGCTTTTATACAACAGTTTTTTTTTTTACAAAATGAATGAAGAAAATAAATCAAAGAACTTTAAGAAATTAAGACTGAATATGCTTTAATATGGACTGTGCCTCCGCCAAAAAGTAGTTCCACCACAACTGTAACAGAACTGAAACTTAACCACAAAACGTTGCATTGTTCATACAGACTAGCACCACAGAAGTTATCTTAAAATCAAAATTGGGACTAGGTGAAGATGGTAACGTTAGGGCAATGAAATAGCGCTAATACTCTCCTCTCCTGCTCTGTGGAGTCGTCTTCAGCTGAAAGCTGCGCATTTTTTTAGCATTTCTGCTTGTTTTCCTGGGTGGTGTTGGTTTTAGCTAGCCGGCTGGACTGTGGTTAGGTTAGCGTAGCTTGCTTTAGCTCAGCATTAGCTTAGCTTAGCCTAGCCTGGCTGGTTAGCGTTCAGGCTGTCAGACGGCATTAGCCAAGTGATTTTCCTTCCCTTTTTTCCACAAAAGACGAGCCAGCGCTGCGGGCAAACGTGTGCCACGGCTGAGCGCTAGCCTGTGCTAAGCTAATGCTGCTACTGGCGCCGTTGATGATTCTAAGCTGTCCTGTGTGTATATACCCCGTTACTCGTCAACACGTCGGCGGAGTGATACACGTTTAGTGTGAGAAGGCCGTGATGTTATCACATATATGTTCAAATATGTACAACACATGTTATCACACGTGTTCATTCATAGTTTTGATGCCTTCAGTGAGAATCTACAATGTGAATAGTCATGAAAATAAAGAAAATTAACTGAATGAGAAGGTGTGTCCAAACTTTTGACCTGTACTGTAAGTCATGACCTTATTAAAAATGGACTGAGGTAAATTGGAAAACTATTCTGTTGTCTGATATATCAAATGAAACTTGCTAAATCAAACTTTAATTTTTTTATTGAGATTCTTCTCGGCTGTACTGTCTTGTCATAGGCAGTCATAAGACGGTTTAAAGCTATTTTTAAATCTTATCAGTAAGTGAGTTGTTGCTTGTAAATGTACAATATACAGTATCATGGTAAAATACATAAAGAAACATTAGGAGTCAGATATTTGTGTATTTAATGAAATGGCAGATACGTTGATAAGATTGCTAACTTCTGTATGGATTAGTTCAGTTCCACCAGCAGTTATAGTTATATATTCCTAAATATATCATTTTAAGGTTAGTAATAATGTAATTTAGTTTGAAAAAAAAAAATAATAATATGAACTGTAGAGATAAATAGCTTTACATTATATGTATTCAGATGCTTTGTGCACAGTACTGTGCTAATGAAAGTCATTATGTTGTTGGCAGTCACTGCTTTTTAATTAACAGTATTGCTTAGTGGGATAACAGTTCATATGATTATTATTATTATTATTATTATTATTATTATTATTATTATTATTATTATTATTATTAGTAAACACATTTTGTTCCATTAATAATGCCCATGGTTTGCAATGGTGAAAAGTGCATGCTGCAGGAGCTAGGAGGGAAAAGGCACTGATTCCTGGCTTCTTTTGAAATCATAAAGGAAGGAAAATAGAATATCATTCTGCTATCAGCAGTCTGGTGTCTCACACACTCAGACAGCACACACTCCACATTTACCTCTAATTGGCTCTAAGGACACTAGAACAGTAGAGCACTGAAATGCGTGTATATGAGCATTTAGGGGATGGATTGCATTTTATTTAGAAGCCTCACGTATCCTAGTCAAGTGTGTGTGTGTGTGTGTGTGTGTGTGTGTGTGGACTATCAGTTCCTAGAGTAAATTGAATATTTGTGTCTGAGTGTCTTGAGTCCTTGAATTTCTTTTCTATTACTGTCCGTCTAGACCTCTCAATCTGTTCAACACACACACACAGCACACATAAACACACATGCTTCTGTTTATATGTATATATATCCATCCAATGCCCTTCAGAATTAACCACTCCCCCTTTTTAATATACAGCACCAGTCAAATGTCTTGACAGTCTGGAAAGTCTTAAACTCCTTTTTTAAAATTATTTTTAATTATACTCCATTGTAGATTAAGACTAAAGTCATCCAAACTATAAAGAAAAACACATGGAACATTATGACACATTTAGGCATTTTCTCAGTCAGCTTCAATAAATAATCTTACCCTCTTAATGTATGTGTTTGAGAGCATCAGTTGTAAAGTCGTGAAGAGATTCGGAGAGTTGAAATACAGTGAATTTCCCTATTTGAGTAATGTTCTAATCCATATTATGTACTGAATTACTCAACTAAGTAAAGAAAAAATACTTTAAGAAATTGAAATCAGTCAATACAAAACAAAAAAATCAACAATGATATGATGAAACTGGCTCTCATCAGGACCACCCCAGCAAAGACAAACGACAAAGAGTTTCTCTGCTGCACAAGATAAGTTCCTGAGATGAGTTATCAGCTTCAGAATCTGCAAGTTAACAGCCCCCCAATTATTTTAATTCCTTATGTGTTCCTTCATAGTCTGAATGAATTCAGTATTAATTTACAGTGTATAAAAAAGGTAAGTCCAACTTTTTGACTGGTACTGTATGATGAGGAAAAAAAGAAAGAAAGGAAGGACAGAAGGTGTTCCTTTGGTGCACAAATCTGTGGTACCAGCTAGCTGTGAAAATAAGGCTAAAGTGGGCTTCTAATGCTAACTCTTAATTTCAGTGTCAAATAATTTGTCATTCAGTTTTGGGCAGGACTCATTTGACTGCAGTGTTTTAAACCGTTTACTTGGATCTAAATGGTCAGGTAGGTCTTTACTGTTGTCACGCAGGAAGGTGAGAAGACGGACGTAATTGCAGTTATTAATTTATTTTACCCTTGTATGGTGTTCATATTTTTTGTTACTCGTTTACTTTGTTACTTGTATTTAATTCAGCAAAATTAAGCAATTTTACATTAAAATGCTTTACACATGCTTACTTCACCTAAATTGCAAGCAATATAAAAAGCTTACATGGTTAATATTTGCCCTTTACCTTTCTTATGTTACATTTCTTTTAAAAAGTGCTACTCTTTTTTTATTAGTTTTTTAATAAAATGTAAAAAAAAAAAAAGAATTAAACTCAAGATATGGTTAATATTTGCCCTTTACCTTTCTTATGTTACATTTCTTTTAAAAAGTGCTACTCTTTTTTTATTAGTTTTTTAATAAAATGTAAAAAAAAAAAAAGAATTAAACTCAAGATATGAGTAGACAATTTGTTTAGTTTCAAATTTACAAATGAAGCAATGTTTATTAGCCCTTGGCCAAACATACTGTATGTAATATAAATGTGTAGGGGGAGGGTGTACAGTGTGTGTTTATCGAAAATGTGTTTTGATATATGTTTTTCACAAAAAATTAGCCAACGCCAATGAGTTTGAGTTAGAAAAAATATTTATTTTGTATCATTTGATGAAAAATGAAAACGGGTCCCACAGACCCGAACACCACACATGGGTTAAACTAACAAGATAAACCAAATCAAAACTGAAAGCAAACACAGGTAGCGAAATATAAACACAATATAGGACTAAGAAAACTAAACTACAAAAAACAAGGAAAACATGACCAAGAAAACTAGATTAAGAAAACAAATCTAAGAAGACTTAACAGAACTAAGAAAATAAGAAACAACAAACAAGCAGCATAAAAACCAACAGACCTGACAAAATAACTCAAGCACAAAGATAAATATGCAGCATTTGCAGCACACAAAACAATTTCACACTGAACACTCAAACAGAGGAGCTTAAAAACACAAGGAGGGTGAGGAACACCTGGGCCTGGATAACGAGGGGGCGGGGTTACAAACAAGACACCAGGTGACAACACTAATGGTTAGGGCGGGGCTAGGGTCTAGACAGAACAACAACAAAACAATGCCATGTGCTCAAAAAAGCACATGGCTGGGAACACAAGACAGGAAAAAGGGCAGAAGCACATAGAATCAAATAAGTAAAAAACACAGGACAGACACACAGGCTAATATGTGACAGTTGTAAGGTAATACTAATTATAATATAAATGATTATAAGATAATACACACATTAACTTTAAAACAGTCATTAAAAAGTTTAGCTTAGAATTACAGTGTAATTTAATTTTAAAAGCTATACTAAAATACAGTGATTTTACTGTATGTTCTCAATAAAAGCATAAAAATCATACTGATATCAGCAGACAGTCAGCAATAAATTACATGGATCATTTCTAAGGGCAAAATAGCCTAATTGGAACATTGGAGCTCATTCATTTTTAAGGTAAAGGGACCAAGAGTAGCCTTCTTAATTGTATAGGACAAAAAAAAGAGTTCCTATATAGAAGCCCTATAAACTGAATGATGAGTGTTTTTAGGATGGAACCCCACAGAGGCAGCATAAGTGGACCTCAAGGAAAAAACATTCAATATAAGAAAAATAAAGAGTCTTTACCTTCAGCAGCGCTGCTGAACTTTAAAAGGACTTAAGGAAGCGTCTGAACCCTGAAAAGGGTGTGAGAAGTGCTGCAGCTTGCATGTTTCTTACTGTAGTCTTGACAAAAAGCCAAGTCTGTCTGTCCCTCTGAGAATAAATAATAACCCCGTAAAGAACTGCTGAAGCAGCACTAGCAGAACCAGCACTAGCACTGCGTTTATTACCAGACAGAGTGATAAACACACTTCCATTGTAGTTTTTAGTGGAGGAGTTGTGGTCGTGCGAAAGTCATTATCAGTGAGTTTGTGCTGTTCTGCGTTTTTTAACTTTCTTACTGATGAAAATTAGAATATAAACTCACTATATGAGCAGCAAGAGTTTATAGCAGCACTTCCTATGAACTCTGTATTAAAAAGCAATATATGGCACACATAATACTTTATAATGACAGTCATAAGCAGCAATTAAATATATATATGAAGTATAACTCATAATTACATATAGTGGCATACATAACGTTATAAAATACAAGCGTTGCTCTTCATAAAGACTGAAAGAAGTTTTTAATAATGGCATATTAGCGTGTACAGTAATTAAAAAACCTCTCTTTACAATGTCAGACACTTTATAATGTGTTATATGTGTCACTCTTAGTACCTAAGAGGTGAGGTATTATACACAATTATGACAATCATTATAATTACAGATGCATGCATAATGCAGTATGAATACAGGACTCATTGGAAGTGTTTGCAATGTTTATTAGCTCATATTATGATAAACACTAATGATAATAACATTCATGCAAAACAAATTGTTTTTTTTTTAACATATTGATTTTTTTTAATGGTGGTAATCCAGTAGTGCTGATTATTTTTTTCCAGAGCTGTATAAGAGACCACTAAAAAATTATGAGTTTATTTGATTTTACCAAATTGAAAACATCTGGAATATAATCAAGAGGAAGATGAATGATCACAAGCCATCAAACCAAGCTGAACTGCTTGAATTTTTTCACCAGGGGTTGTATAAAGTTATCCAAAAGCAGTGTGTAAGACTGGTGGAGGAGAACATGCCAAAATGCATGTAAACTGTGATTAGAAACCAGGGTTTTTCCAACAGATATTGATTTCTGAACTCTTAAAACTTTATGAATATGAACTTGTTTTCTTTGCATTATTTTTGTTATTTCAGCCATTTCTCATTTTCTGCAAATAAATGCTCTATATAACAATTTTTTATTTGGAATTTGTGAGAAAAGTGGTTCATAGTTTATAGAATAAAAAAACAATGTTCATTTAAGTCAAATATATATCTATAAATAGCAAAATCAGAGAAACTGATTCAGAAACTGAAGTGGTCTCTTTCTTTTCCAAAGCTATATATATATATATATATATATATATATATATATATATATATATATATATATATATATATATATATCATTTTTTTTTTCTAAACTCACAAGATACTTTCTTCAATGAGACATTCATTGTTCACACAAATGTGCAAAAGCACCAACACAGTATGTCTTCTCCCTGTACAGAAGTTGATAGAATATGACTATGACTCTCTGGAGCAGATAATGTCAGGCATGTGCTATAAAGTAGGGTATAAAGCCCCAGGCATTCATTGAGCTGTGGATCAGTGGAACTGTGTTTTTGGAATGATGGTGCTCCTCCCAGTACTGTTAGGATGAGTTGAAGTGGGATGGTGATCATCCTCCTACATCCTGACCTCAGTAACACTGACCTCTTGCTCACAGCAGTGCTCCAAAATCTAGTTATTTGAACAAAAGCAGTAGAAACATTCTCAATACTTTTTATAACTTTTTATTTGGAAATATTTTGCAACCATTGCAGGGTTTGCGATCATTCACATTTATTAATCATTAATATGAGTTAAATACTCATTAACTAATGAACATGACAGTGAGTACTTTACTTAGTTAATGCGTATATAAATGGCCGTGTCAGACCTAGTTACAGTATAGGAAAAAGTTATGTGAATAACAGCGAGTCCTGATTTCACATCATCACAGAGTTACTGCAGTACTCTTATTTTTATAGCCAGTTGTTTCCACAGAGATTCTTTATGGTGCCGCCTCGCCACCTCCTGCGTGACCCGACCTTGTGGGTGTGAGAGGTTAGATTATTCTTGACCAGACAAGCAGCGCATATCGATCGCTCTGACCTCGCACACGAGCACAGAGTACGCACCGCTTCTGCTGTAGGAGTGCGGGAGCGCTGCCACCGCCGCTTAGCGCGAGCCCGGGGGCAGCTTTGTGCAGCGTTTAGCTGATGACTGAATTTCTGCAGTTAGCCGTATGGAAAAAGGCTGAGGAGATTCGGGCTGGAGTTGTGCGCTGCTCCTTAAATTGCATGAAATGGCTTTGAAAGCGTTTTGTTTTGTGGGGGATGTTGAGACGAAGCATATTGCTGGAGTTGCTTTGTCCCTCTTTGTTTGGGTGAAATGAAAGCTCGCGCTGTCTCTCTGCTGCAAATTGGGGTGCAAATTCAAACATGGCAGCGAACGCACACACAAAATACACACACACACACACACGATTAGCTTAAAAAAACACAGCTTTTCTCCTTGGTTATTAAGGCAAACAGAGCTATAGGTTGGCAAACTTGAAAGTTAGATGTTTGTGCACTCTCAGATAGAAAGGTATCAGACTATTGCCTCAGGGTATATCTTCAGTGCCTTTTATTCTAGGACCCAATCCCATTTCATCCCTTGGCCCTACCACTTACCCCTACCCCTTTGTTTTGCGCATGCATGCCAATGGGTAGGGGTGTCCCGATTTTTGTTAGGCTGGAGGGGTACATTAGGGGAAGTAATAGGGCTTGTTAGCCCTTCATACAGAGATTTTTCAGATGCACACTTCAAATCAAGGAATATGAGAATCACCGGTAAAAAACACAAATGTAAATATTTTCCTTGTTACTAAGTGAAAATTAGCACTATATTACCATAGTTTAATGTGTAGTTTTAATGTTTTATGGCTGAATTCTTCATAACAAGCATAAAAAATATCACTAGTAGTTTGTCTTAGTAGCTAGCTAGCTAACTACCTTTCCTGTTCCACCTTAAATGGTGCAACCGATGGCAGGGGCTGCAGCATTTAAGGCAGAATGGAAAAACAAAATGAATAAAATAAAAGCTAATCAAAGTTAATTTCAGCTCCACATCACAGAGGAACTAAGAAAGCGACAATACTAAATCATTTCTGCACCATCTCCCATTTTTCTGAAGACATACAATAATGCCCCAAAGTTAACTAGTTAACCTGCAGCTAGCTAATGGTTACTGAACTTTACTGAAGCGCTCCTGGTGATGTATTGGATGTTTGAAGGGTTGTCCCAATTCTTAGTAGGAGGATTTCACCCCTTCCACTTGTAACTCTGTTCCAAGGGGAAAAGTTACACTCAAAAACAAGGGGTAGGGGTAAGTGGTAGGGCCAAGGGGTGAAATTGGATTGGGCCAACGTTTAGTTAAGATAAATGGACACAGTGATATTAGAGTAAAAGAAGAGTAGATTAGAGTAGAAAATACAATGTTTTACAGCTACAGATTTACAACTAGATTACTACTAGTTTACTGCTTCATGTAATGTACATGAATAGTCTGCACTGAACCATGACCTCCAAAGTGCGATAATCATTAAAACAAGAGCTTATGCTAAATTTTTGGGGATTTGGATTTATATATTTTTCGGTATTTCAGATGGTCTTACCTGGACTTTAACGTTCATGGGGGTTGAAAACCAATCATACATCTTTATTTAGGAAACTCCTAAAGACAGAGCTCTTCAAAGAGCACTTAGTCTCCTAACACCTCTAACATACTAACTACTTCTAACCTCATTTCCTTACCTCATTGCCTCCTAGAATGTTTTTGCCTTAGACTTCTATGTCCTTTATTTCTAATGTACATCAGCTAGGATTATTAAAAATTAATAATTAAAATATTTTGAAATGAATAATAACTTTAAATGTGGATGTCCAATATTAATGGACAATCTTATGCACAAGTTCTAGATGTAACATGGAAACGATCAAGTGAAACCAGCATCTAATTCCAAACTAAAGTCTTACTATGACACTGAAACCTGTTGCTTAGATAGCAGATCTGCTCTACACTACTTTTCCTAGCAAGCTGGTCTAAATCTGTATTCTTTATTTTTCTTTATTTTTAATGTTATAGCAAATGTTTAACAATAAACAAGTATCTTATTTTTCTTTATACTTATCTTTGTCATTTAAATTAAGAATTGTTTTTTTTAATAATTCGGAAAAACAACAACAATGAAGCTAATACAGCATTTCACAGCATTAAGACACTTTAAATCACCTAAAACACTTTCACCCTGCAGTAAATATTTCTACATGAAATGCGGCCTTTTAAAGAACTGTTTAACCACATAGTGCAGTTTGTTCTAGTAGGCTGTTCAGCCTCACTAATCAACCATTACAGCAGCACAAAAGTCCTTCTCTCTGAGCTAAAATGAACAAGGAGGCTTCAACTGAATGACACAATATAATGCAATACAATTTTCCTTTTGGTTAATAGTACCTTCACAAATTAAAGCAATCAATATAGATTCAGTGCTGTCGTTCATTCTATTTTTTTTATCAGATTGGGTACTAATGGTTTAAAAAATCTTAAAATCAGCACAAGTGCACTTAATACTCCCATTGTGCATTATGATATTACTCAAATCAGCTGGAATGAGCTTCAGAAATAGCATCTAATTGCTGCAGATGAGCTACATAATTGCTGATCATGAGATAGAAGAGAAAAACACTTTCCTGCTCTGGATCATTTTGGACATGCTCAGGGCAGTGGGGCTCAGAGCCCTGGGTCATTGCATTGTGGGTTCAATGCTCACATCCACTAACCTGCCACTGTTGAGTCTGTGAGATAGGATCTTCTCTAGTGATGCTGTAGCATGGTTGGCACTGGCTTTCTAGACTAGAATATACTGTACTTTTTTAAAGGTACTTAAAAAGTTATTAAAGTTTTTGTAGACTTTTTTGTAGTCTTTTATCTATATTTTTTAGTTATTAAAAAATACAAATATGAATCTCTTCCCTGGAAAAGTGAGTTCAGCTTACTTTGAGTGACTCCAGAGTGACTCTGCATTGCAGTATGGATGGTCTCCCAACCCATTCTGGATCCCATGGTTGGTGTCTGAGCATGTAGGGGTATGTAGGTGGGTGTGGGAGCTCTTATCTAGGCCAGATAATACCCTGTTTACACCTGGATACTACATGTATCATGAGTATCAGGATTATATCTGGATGAGACACGCTTCAGTCACATGGTTTAGCAGTGTAAACACATCTTGTGTCTTTAAAAGGCTCCAATAAGTAATTATTGCCACACAACAAGCTAATTTGTATATTCCATTATGGGATATACAAATGAATGTTCATTTCAAAGCTTCTTGAACTTTGTCAATTCAGGCCCCTAAGTCTTAAGCCACAGTAATTTATTATTATAATTATAATTATAGAATTATTATTTTCCTCATTCTTCTCATTCACTTTCGTTCATTTTCACCCATGCCCAAGCCATAGGGCCCTATTTTAGCAGTCCTTGATTTTGAGCAGCTTGATTTAGGGTGTGTCAGTCTGTCTTTGCTATCATAACATCTGGAAAAGTATGCCTTCTGCGGCTCAAAACACATGAAAAGCACGTTCTAATTCTCTTTATAAATCACTGGTGTGTTTTGGGATCTATGTGAAATACAGGGTTTGTACGGTCATCAAAAATTTCCAGGCCTGGATAAGTTTTGGAAAAATAAAAATACCCAAAAAGTCTTGGTAAATTCATGGAAATTTACACTTCACAAATGTGTGTTTCCATTTATCGACTCAGAAAAGCTAATTTGAGTTAGTTCAGTAATAGAGCCGTTCACATTGGAGCTCTCAGGATCTGACACAATTTATTATTGAAGATTTTGTCAACATAGCTTAAAAAAGTTATTATCATTTTAGTTTTAGTTGATTTTTGGAAATTTATTGTTTAAAAAATGAACTCTGGAAATAAACCATTTAGCGTCAAACTCCTATTCCCTTTAAGAGCCAGGTAAGCTCTGACTTTGGCGTGTTGCTATGTCAATGGCGCAATTACCTGAGAGTTTATGCTGACAATTCACTGCCAAAATTGCAATGAACACCAGACTGTTGTTGTTTGCCTAGGTTGTTTTCAGTCATTGGCGCACCTGTGTTTTCTTATGCCAAGATAGCAATACACCAGAAACTGACCTGAACACACCTTATTTCCAGACGACCACATCCATCCGCGTAGATATATTCAGAAGCGCAGTTGCTATTTAAACGACCCAGGTGGAAGGTGTGAAAATAGACTGCTGGCGAGGTGTAACGTAGCAATGAGCATCGCAATCTGCCTTGGCCAGGGTGTAAAAATGTGCAAAGCTTCTGTTTCCTTCAGAAAACGTACTTTTCTAGTTTTCATTACTACTTTTAATTAAAAAAGTGAAAACGCAGAAAACCTCATATAGCAAAAAAAAAAAAAAACACCATGAGAAATGTCTCTTCTCTTTAGCGTAATGGTGTGTGTGTTTGTGCAGTGGCATTTACCAGTACCCATAACCCCTTGCTCTGTGGGCGGCCTTGTGAGCGTGGCGGCCGCAGCGGCCATCCATCAAGCTGTCCATCACCTTCGGGTCACCACGACAACATGCAGGGTGGGGCTGCCTGCCTCACGCACACAAAGCAGCGCTGTGTGACGGGGTGACTGATGGATGGCAGCAACCAATCAGAACGCAGCTGCCATATGGGGGCCATTCCACGGCTAGATGATTTATGATGGAACAGGGTAGATGTGCTTTATGTGTGTTTTATCACAGTCGATCCTCTGCTGGATTGTTTGGGGGAATATCTGAGTAGACGATCGTTAAATGTTTAAGTGTTTATGTTTCTTAAGCGCATGATGATGGCCTGGTCATGGTTACATGTCAGAATGTATGAATATCTCAGCGTGTCTCACTCACTCTCACAGTCTTTCTGCTTGGCTGATGCAGAGAAGAGCTTAAAGCTTGGCTTATCTCTCTGCGGTCTTTAGGCTTCTGCTTTTCTCGTCTCTGCTCGGTTAGTCCTCTCCATACATGAGTCTCACAGATATTATCTAAGCTGCTGCTCGAGCTGTATGTTGTTTTCATGCATGCCTAGACTGAAAAATTCAAAAATACTACGACTAAGAGTAAGCTATACGTGCAACTAGACATACTGGTTCTCCAGTTCATTTCATCAGATTTCTTTATAAATTTTTCAGACCTTGCTCAGTTCTAAGATGTCTGTGTGTGCTCTTTACATGCTATTTTAATAATTAGATTGAAACTGCATAAAGCTGTTATGAACAGGGCTATGCAAAAAGAGTGGTCGATAAAACAAAACAGCAAAAACACTAAAAAAAAGCCTAGAAGAAGAGCTAGGGATATAGATGCAGTACTCTGCAACGTGGAACAAAAACAGATACAGAGGGGTATTTATACAAGGGAAGACAGGAAATGGCAAACGAAAAGTCAGGTGAGCCAGAATGCCGAAAGGCCACATAATCTGGCATGTCCTGGAGGTTAGACGCAGGTGCATTCTGGGAAATGGAGTCTTTTTTTAAGAGCACTTGAGTTCATGACAGGCTGACAGACAGTGACAGGACTGACAGTAGTGTAATGTAGTAGTAAAGTACTGAAAGTAAAAGTACAGGACTGTGTTTTTAGTGTAGTTTTACAGAAAGCAGTGGAAAGTTCTCAAAGTGAAAGGCAGAAAGGAAGCAGCAAAGTCTTCTTATAAGATCAGCTTAATCTCTTGATTCACTCAATGATGAGTAGCTTTATTAAACCCAGTAACAGTGCAGATCATCTACCACTGTTTTTAGTGATAATGTGGGTTTGGAATGATTTTTACAATGATTTTTACATTTTTACAATTGTAACAAGTAACAATACAGCAACAAATTCAGTGAAAATGTAGTGAAGTAAAAATGGAAGTAGGAGAAAAAAAGTAATACTCCAGTAGATACAGATACATCATTTTAGTACCCAATAACTAAAGATTTGAGTGAACTATAGCCATAATCCTTCCATCCATCCATCCATCCATCCATCCATCCCTCCGTGTATGACTGTATGTCCAGATATGGATTGGCAACCTATGCTGGATCACCTCTTCAGTGCAGTTGGTGGAGTCCTCCAGTTAGAGGGTTGTTTCCGGTTAAGAGTATGCTGTGTGCGATTGGCTGCCTCGTCTCACCAGTGTATTTGTGTGAATAAATGTAAATGGTTGTGTGTAAATCATGATTATAAAGTGTCCTTGGATGTCTGAAAAAAGGTGCTTTATTAGTGTAACTTGATTCATTACTGTACTGTAGGCTCCTCATCGAATATAGCACTCCTGCATCCTCCAATGTGTGAATCTGTGTATCTGGACTTCTGCCTCTGTATCTATCTGAAGAATCAACAAGCAGGCTGTCCTCCTAAATATTTCTCATGTGCTGAATCTGTAATAACAGGTCAAGAAAGAGGAAAGGTTGCTGTATAATTTCCAGCGCACTGAGGAAGGCCTGAGGGCTGAATCGTTCGTGTTTCATCTGTGAGCCAAATAAATATACTGTATCTATCTGTACGTTTATTGGTATGTCTGTCTATATATATCTATCTACTGTAGGTGTTAAAGTGTTTTAAGTGGGCTGTATGTACAGTAATGGGTTGATGGTGTATTCCGCAGCTCTTGCTATAGAGTGTTCTGAGGGAACGCAGCTGAGGCGTGTAAATTCTGCTGGTTGAAACTGTGGCTTGAAGTGTGGAGTTGTTTTTCTCGCTGTTTCTCTCTCTCTATAAGTGTAGTGCTGTTATGAGGCGTGGATAAAAATAACCCTCTGCTCTGATATTCCCCTGCTAGCCTGTTAGCGGCTATGGCTTCCTGCCACTCGCAGCCTGCTCCACTCCCATTGGCCCTTTGACCCTGTTCCCACGGTTTCAGTTGTCATGGCCCTTGACACCAGCCTAACACAAACACTACAGTTCATTGATTTTTCAGAGAGAGAGAGAAGGAGAGAGAGAGTGAGAGAGTACATGGATGGATTGTTTTGAGGATAGACTGAAGAGAGGTCTTGTTGTTATCGTTTAATAACCCATCCTCTAAAGGTCTCACTCTCCCCCTTTCTGTTTCTCTCTAACCGTATATACACACACTGATATGCCAAAAGTAATCTTGAGAACACCAACATTAGTACCGTATTTTTTGCACCATAAGGCGCACTTAAATCCTTACATTTTCTCAAAAATCGTCAGTGCGCCTTATAATCTGGTTTATCTTATTTACCGTATGAATTCTACCAGTCAGTTTATGTAAGGATCAGTAAAGCCACTCTGCTGTAGTGCAGTGTTATACAGGAGTTTCAGTTTAGTTCTCCACCAGCATTAGCATTAGCCGCTAACCACGCTAAGAGCTAGCTCTTTGGCCGTTTAGAGGTGAGTATTATCGGCCTGTAGCCTGCTGCCTACACCGAGATAAAACAAGCTACATAGGACCAGGGTTTGTACGGTCATGAAAAACCTGGAAAAGTCATGGCTTTTAAAAAAAATAGCAATTTCCAGGCCTGGATAAGTTTTGGAAAAATTAAAAATGTCATGGAAATTTGGTCTACAATTCTTTGTGTTTTAGTTTATCGATGGAGAAACTCTATTTTGAGCTAACAAAATACGTCAGTTCAGAGTTAATTCAGTAATTTATCTCTACACAATGGAGCTCTCAGGATCTGACACACATTTTATTATTAAAGATTGTGTGTCCACATTTTGATCAGATTTATTTTAGACCTACTATAATCAATTTTAAGTACAGTTTTAGTTGATTTTTGGTTATATTGTCCATGTTTGCACTGATGTTTAAAAATCATATGGGAAAATAAATTATCATAGAAATATATTGGTTAAAACGTATATGAACCCAGTAGAACGAAGGACTTGCTAATATTGCCCTGGTTTACCAGAACACTCAGGGTTTCTCAGTGTAATGCCATTGGGCAGCATTAGCGGCTAATCGCTAACAGTTGGCTGCTAATGCTAGTACTCCATCTTTAGTGGAAATCTGTAAATCTAAGCTTACTGTAAATAAACGGACGCACATGTATAAGTTGTCTGACCGGAAAAGGATGGGTCCCCTCTTAATATTAAAATATTATTAAAATAATATCACCCTTGATAGTACATATAATAGTAAATATGATACTAAAGGTACATGTGAGCCTTGGTTTCTCCAGAGGTTTCTTCCTCCGCCAGCTCAGACCTGTCACAGCCTGTCTGCCTGCCAATGACTCTTGTTCTTCTGAGAAAGACTCCAGTTCCCAGAATGCACCTGCGCTCAGTCACCTGGACTTGCCAGATCATGTGATAAAACTGCATTCCGGTTCACCTTGCTTCTAGATTGCTTACACCTGGACGCATTAGTATAAATAGCCCCATTTACATTTACTAGTCACCCGGCGTTGAATCTATCTTGTGTGGCTCAAAGAAACCTTGCAGTTTCATTGTACTTTGTTTCTTTGTTTTCCGACCCTTTGCTATTTTTTGAACACTCTCTAGCCTAGCCTATTTTTGTTAGCATTTTTTGGTATTTACCTGTTTCTGTTTATTGATCTTCCCTTTGCCTTGCCCTCTTAACCTTGTTGTGGATTACCTGTGCATGACCCTTTTGCCTGGACACTTTTTGGTATGTTGTTTGTTTACACTGCCATTTTGTTACTGACTCTGCATGCCCCTGACCATTCTTATTAGTCTGATCCTGTATTTAATATACTATCTGTTTTATATCCGCGTTTGTCTTTCCCGTGTTTGGCTTCTGTGACAATGAGGGAGTTTTTGCTTGCCTTCGTTGCTCACTGGGGGTTCTCTATGTTTTGTCTGGTGCTCTGTCCAGCAATTATAACAGTTGTAAACAGCTATATTCATACATTCAATTCAATTCAATTCAATTTTATTTATATAGCGCTTTTTACAACAAAGGTTGTCACAAAGCCGCTTTACATGAAAAACAGGTCCACGCCTCTTATGAGCAGCACCACAGAGATGCCAATTTTATGGTGACACAGTGGCAAGGAAAAACTCCCTTTAAGAGGAAGAAACCTTGGAAGGAACCAAGACTCAGTCCGAGGAACCCATCCTACTCGGGTTGACCCGCTCAGTACAAACAAACAACAAACAACAAACAAAACAGAACAAAAACAGTACAGAGAATTAATGTGAACTATGGCTAATATAACAGGTACTAATTTATGAATATAAGAATGTGATGGGCACAAACATACTGAGTGTGTTAATGGTAATCAGTGCAGGGCTGCAGAGCCGGAGAACAACACAGCGGGCAGTGGAGAGCCAGGCTGGGAACATCAGGAACAGCATCTCCATACATGTAAAAGAGATAGATAGAGAAAACAGAAAGGAAAGAACGAGAAACAAAAAGCAGAAGTTAGAAAGGTTGTGTAATAATTCTGATGAGTAGAAGGACAGGGCTGATTCCTGAAAGCTGGAACCACAGACGGACTCATCCAGGAAGACCGGCCGGCCAGGCGTCTCAGCACATGTGAGAAAGATAGAGAGAGAGAACAGAGAGGGGAGGGAAGAAAAAGGGGTTAGAATGGGGTTAGAATGGAATACATGCAATTTGATTTGATGTACCACACACTGTATAGTTATGTTAAAAAAAGTAATGTGACACAATTCTAGCTTTTTTATTCTCTCTTTTGCCCTCTCTTCCCAATTCTCACTTTTTTTCCTTGGCTTGTTTTCTGTCTTTCCATCTGTCTCCATCGCTCTTTCTCTCCGGAGTCAGAGCCTAACTGTCTATTTAACATCTTCCTCATGGTGTACATTCACAGCCACCCTTGCTGTGTTATGATCTGATGGTGGAGCTGAATCAGACTCTATTAAACACGGACTCTTTTAGTTTACTGTCATTAGCTCACCCACCATCGCTGCCGCTGCTGCTTCTTCTGCTGCTGCTGTTTTTAACATGTGTGCGATCACACTCTGCAGTCTCCTGCAGGACCACATGCAAGCAGTGAAAATGAGATCACACTGGCACACAGTAGTGCACTATATCCAACAGTGTGTGTGTGAGAGAGAGAGGCCAAAATATCCTGACAGTTTAAAAAAGGAAGGTAAATCCAGGGTAACCTACAATATCAGGACAAACAACATCTTCCTGACTTTGTAAAGTCATGGGACAGCAGTATGTAAATGTACCATGAAGTATTACCTCAGGCGATCTTGGTCCTGGGAATACTCGCACTCGTATATGTGGTGAGGTGTTATCTTATGAGTGAGGTTGAACACTGGAATGAAAACTAGCATTGTTATTATAAGGTGGGGTGAATTGTCAACGTCTAAGTGAGGCCTGACTGTGGATGCTAGATGGATTACATCTTTAAGTTGTGTCATGTGAACCTTCTATGTCACGAGAATATGTCATAGAAGGCATAGTGGACAGTGCAGTGGGTGGATATACAAGGGTTGGACAATGAAAGTGAAACACTTGGTTTTAGACCACAATAATTTATTGTCAGTTCTGGTGGAAACAGGAGAGTTGAGGTGCACATTGAATTCTGTGTGATTTGATCGGCCGTGGTTTTATGTTTTTTTGGACACAGTCCGGGTTAGCTCCCAAACATCCCTTTCAGACAGCTTCCTCTTACAGCGTCCACAGTTAATCCTGTTGGATGTGGTTCATCCTTCTTGGTGGTATGCTGACATTACCCTGAATACCGTGGCTCTTGATTCATCACAAAGACTTGCTGTCTTGGTCACAGATGCGCCAGCAAGACGTGCACCAATAATTTGTCCTCTTTTGAACTCTCCCATAATGTTGTGTGCATTGCAATAGTTTGAGCAGAACTGTGCTCTTACTCGACTAATTGAACCGTCACACTTTGCTCTTACTGGTGCAATGTGCAATTAATGAAGATTGATCACTAGGCTGCTCCAATTTAACCATGAAACCTCCCACACTAAAATGACAGGTGTTTCAGTTTAATTGCCATATCATGTCGTACGCAATAATATCACCAACATTTTTGAATAGCATGAAAGATATTTTACACTGAAATATCGAGCCATATCACCCACCCCTAATTATCACATTAGGGTACTACTTTTTTCTGTTTTTAGCAAAAGTAAAATTCACACTGTTCTCATTTCCTATTATATATCTGTTAGAGACAGATTATATATGCCCAGTAAAATTTATTTTAATTTTATGATGAATGGACTAATATAAATTTAACAAAATTACTTGCAATAAACTCTAATTAAATCAACTTTAATTAAAATCTCAGAAGGAGTTTCTCTTCTCTTGTAAAATTGCATTTTTTTTAAATACAGAGTTTTTGCATGATAGCAACAATATCTAAGAGGTGTAAGTGTCATTATCTGTATCTGTTTCTGGAGCTCAAGTTCTAGGTCTGTTTCAGTATCTGTGTTGTGGATTAAAGTGGAATTCTGCATGCAGTATCCACTATTTACATCAGTTTATTATTCTCATGTGCTTTAAGAGCAGTGAATAGAGATGAAAAATGTGCAGTGTTATGTGCTTTCAAATCTGTAAAGTAGATCTTAAGGAAATATATTTATTCACTGAGGACCCTGGCAGAGATCCCCTGCCTGGTGCACAGTGCGTGGTCTGCAGCTCTGCTGGGAAGTGACAGGGGGCTGTTTATAAAAAGGAAATGTTAAACTGAAGTATGAAGTGTATGAATAAGAGCATGTTCTATTGTAGTTATTCTATTGGGGCCGCTTTCCGTAGAAATATGAAGTTATTTTGCACACAAGTCAGATAAGGTTAAGATCAGTAATGGCCAGCTGTGTATTATTACTTCACTAAAGCATTATTTTATATTATTTTCATTTTCTTCCCAATTACCTAACCCACTCATTAGGACTCCCACATCAGCTCACAGATGCCTGGTGCTGAGCGACATCACCCTTTGGAGTGATGAGGGGAAAGAGCACCATCTATCCACCCAGAGAGAGCAAGGCCAGTTGTGCTCTTAGGGCTTCGGCCGCTGATGGCAAGCTACATAAACAGGATTTGAACCGCCAATCTTCTGACCATAGTGGCAGTGCTTAGTCCACTGGACCACTTTCAGTTTTGAAAGTGTCACTTTTGTTGTGGTACAGAAATCTGTTACATATTGGATACACAGCAACATCACTCAGTCTGATTGGCCAATTCGGAGTGTCAGTCAAACTGTAGGCAGCATAAAAATGTATGCTCAGATTTGGTAGGAACGTCAGACTTGGACCACTTTAACTATCAACTTTAGTCTGTTGGGGGCATGTCCCCAGTTTCTGACACTCACCATCAGCGTGTAGTGATTACCCCCAGGCTACCTTAAATAAACCTGTAGAAAATAAGTCGGTAACACTTTACTTGGATGGTCCATTTGATGGCCCCTTTGATGCTCGACTGACATTCAACTAACATTTAACTACATGTCTATTACATGCAAATGAACTAAAAGGTGAAAGTAAATGATTATTGAATATAACCCTACATTCCACTCTAACCCAAACGCTTATCTTAATATTTTAGGATTGGGTTTAGGGTTAGATTTTAAGTTTAGGTTAAGGTTAGGGTAAGGGTTAAGTGTAGGGTTAGGTTTTATGGTTAGTTAAGGGTTAAGGTTAGGGTTAGGTGTACGGTTAGGTTCTATTTTGAATCATTTACATTCAACATAGGGTTAAGTTAAATTTAATGGACATTCAGTTCAGTGTTAGTTGAATGTCAGTTGAGCATCAACAAGGCCATAAAATGGACCATCCAAGTAAAGTGTTACCTATAAGTCTAATGAACTCAAGTTTTTAGTAAACATTATAAAAAAAATTGAGGCATCACAGAGTCCAGATCTTAACCTCATTGAGAATCTTTGGGATGTGCTGGATGGAGGAGGCTTTGTGCAGTGGTCAGACTCTACCATTAATGCTGCAAGATCTTGATGAAAAATTAATGCAGCAACACTGGATTGAAATAAATCTTGTGACATTGCAGAATTATTGAAATAATGCCACAGTGAGTGTGCACTGCAATCAAAGCTAAAGGCGGTTCAACCAAATATTAAAGTGTGTTTTTTTTTTTTGCCAGGCAGTGTATAAACATGATTGATTATTGTATACACAAATGATCAGTAAACCGAACAAGCACTGCTATCAGTGCCAACAATTTGCATGAATTGATAAGCAATTTGTGAAAGGCTTAAGAAAGGCATTGAATCAATACAGACTCACATAAAATTATTGATGATTTATGAATAAAGGTTTCTGTATGCTCTGATATTGGTGGTTCTAATAAAGTGTAAAATGACTCTTCACGCTTTACTCAGAACACTACTCACTATACTTACTCAAATCCACCATCACGAGGAAAAATAAATACTGGAGCTGGTCTGGGAGGTCAGCAGTGTGTTCTCCACTCTGTGTGTGTGTGTGTTCTAGGAGTTGTATTGATGTATTGATTGTGTCCGTTGGGATTGTGCTGCTGGTTGATTTCTATAGTGATCTCAGATTGTGCTGTGCAATTCCCCAAGAGATGATTGATTTACTATAAACTGCCAACTGGGCCGAGCGGTGTGTGAGTGTTTACCCACGCATCTCATCACTCTGTCTACCTCTCTCTCTCTCTCTCTCTCTCTCTCTCTCTCTCTCTCTCTCTCACAAACACACACACATTCAAACTTTGTCGTTCTGAAATTCTCTCTACTTTGCACATCATTGGACCCTCTAATCCCTCTGTGTGTAGGTGTGTGTTGGGCATGGTGCCAGATGAACTTTACTAAACTTGCTTCAGAGAGATTTATACCGTTTTGAACAGATGGGTGCATTCAGCATGTTCATTAAAGTCAGCTTGTTCGATTTGTTACTTTTACTGGAATAAATGTGTTTAATTTCTGAAAAGTGAGAATTCATAAATACATCATATTCTCTACATTATAATTCAGTGGTTAATACTTTGGACTCAACTGAAGAAGAGTAAAGTGGAAACTTTTATCTCATTTTACATAAAAGAAGATTATCATGGTAATACACAGGGGTTGGACAATGAAACAGAAACACCTGGTTTTAGACCACAATAATTTATTTTCTCGACGGACAGTTCTGCTGGATACAGGAGAGTTGAGGTGCACATTGAATTCTTCCGTGATTTGAGCAGCCATGCAATCCGGGTTAGCACCCGAACATCCATTTCAGACAGCTTCCTCTTACAGCGTCCACAGTTAATCCTGTTGGATGTGGTTGGTCCTTCTTGGTGGTATGCTGACATTACCCTGGATACTGTGGCTCTTGATACATCACAAAGACTTGCTGTCTTGGTCACAGATGCGCCAGCAAGATTTGCACCAACAATTTGTCCTCTTTTAACCTCTGCTATGTCACCCATAATGTTGTGTGCGTTGCAATATTTTGAGCAAAACCCAATATTTTGAGCTCTTACCCTGCTAATTGAACCTTCACACTCTGCTCTTACTGGTGCAATGTGCAATTAATGAAGATTGGCCACCAGACTGCTCCAATTTAGCCATGAAACCTCCCACTCTAAAATGACACGTGTTTCAGGTGTCCAGCCCCTGTAAATACACATCTAAATACACAAGATTTGTGTTAAATCTCACATGTGTTGCTCCTGAAAATAATTACAAACACACACACACACACACACACACACACTAGAGTATAAATTATATAAAGTATAAAGTACAAAGTCCAGCCGATGCTCTAACTTAAAGAATCAAGAATCAAAGCACAGAACAACGACTCGGTTCTTTTCTTAAACTTTGACTTCAAATATGAGCACCCATGGGGGTGGGGCTGATAGTGTCTCTGACATTTTTTTTTATCTAAAAAATTACATAGACTTTTTTATGTTTTTACTTGAAATGAAGAATAAACATCATCACATTGTTAATATTTTAGTTTTTTTCTTTTATTATTAATAAAAAGGTTCCATGTTTATCTCCTCTATTCCATTCATTTCTGATGTTTTAGGTTTTTGCTGTATTTTTAGTGTCTGTATTGAGATATTTAAGCAGGTAAAGCAGGTAGTGTATCGAAAGACGTACTTTACACATACTGGTTGTGTGACAACACTACTCACATCCAGACACAGAGATTTTGAGCAGTAAAGTTTTACTTTTTAAGTTGTCAATGAGTATTAGTTTCATTATTTAATCCTCATGTTATGTTCATTTGTCAGGAACAGCAATGGTGTTCTCGGGTTAGTTCGACCTGTTGCATGTTTAATTATCCAAAAAATGTCTGAAACCCCAAAAAATCCTAAAAAAAGTGTGAATATTTCATTAGTTTAGTTTCATAAGTTTATTACTAATTATTCTATCAATATTTAGTGCAAAGGTGTTCCTTACCTCTAACAACTAATGCTTCAATTAGCATAATTCACTCGTTTTTTATAAATAAAAATGTTTTTTTTAAATGTTTCACTATTATTCACTATCACAACATATAAAACACAAGAAGTTTTACATAATATTGAAACATAACATTGCAATGTTGTTTTAGTTCAGTTTTTGCAGGGGGTGGTTGCAAATATGTGAGATGAAGCATTTTCATATTATATGTTGATTTTACTAATTAAGACAAGCAGAAGAAGTTTCATACTGAAAAAAATACTTTTAACTATTTTTCCTAGATCTTCAAACTTTAAAACTGGTCAAATTGACCCAGAACATAACTGGAGGTTTAAGTTGTAAATGAAAAAGTAATAAAACTTTGTGCCATGGATGAAATAAATGAAAAAGTGAATAATTCTGTCCATAAAAGTACTTTTGAGAGACTGTCCTCAACAGGACCACCACTGGTGGAGCATTCTGAATGATGGAACTGGCATGTAATGTTAATTCTACACTGTGTAAAACACTGGAAAAATGGTGTCGTCTGCAGTGCGGGTTTGGACTGATGAAAACGTCTGCATGAAGGACCTTGTGATGCATGAATATTTAATCATTCTCTCTCTGATTTTCTGATTTTGTCTTCTCTCTCTTTTGTCTTTCATGTTTTCGATGGCTGGTCCTTCTCTGTCACACAGGTAAGTGATTTTATATCCTTCATCTTTCACTCGGGGGCCGTTAAAAAGTGCAGGGCAGAACAGGACATCAGTGAGATTTATGTCGTAATATTTTTACGCTGGATTCGGACGGAAAGGCCGTGTGTGTGTGTGTGTGTGTGTGTGTGTGACTGCTCTTAAAGCCACAACCCAGGATTTGTACAGAGGTTTTGCTTTCTACCTATTTTTTTTTTCTTTTTTCGTTGGCTTTTTAAAGCAAATCCTCATTGATTTTTGTAGGCACATTGATTGGTGCATGTTTTAAAAGCCTTTTTGTATAAATACAATTATGCCACCCCGCTGGGTGCCAAAGCAATTGAAGTTTCCATTCTTTTCCACCAGAGCAGACAATGTGAATATGAAGACTGTTATTTGTTATTGACCACTGATTCGGAGCTGTGTGCATTTTTTTTAGACAGCAGCACAGCGGCGCATTCCCCTTCAGAAAATTGAATAGTGTAGCTGCCTTTGGAAAATCACTGATTGCCTCTTTTAAAGCTTTTTTAAATGCGCCGTGTGCCTCAGAAGTGGCAGAGTGTTCCGGACTCATCTGCCCGTTCCTCACGTTCAAATGGAAGACCTGAATTGTGGTCATTTTGTTCCAAACAACTTTAAAAAAACCTTTCCTGCATTCAGCTCCTTGCAATTACAGAGTTTGGCCTCCTGTCTGAAGCACCTTCTCCTGCTAACTGAGAGGCTTTAATGTGGCTGGAAGGCATTAGCTGGGTGTAGGAGCAGCTTGGTGGGCTGCAGTGGGGGACTGTGTGTATAATGGTGAGGTGAATGGTGATGAGTGAATGTGTTGGGATGAACAGGTAAAGAATACAGAATAAAGGTTTTCTGGAACTTGCACACACACATACACACACAAACACACATTCATATGTAGTGAAAGCAGAGGCAGGCTTGGCTTGCCTCATAGAGGCTCTCTTATGGTACATGTCCATGACTTGCTGCATGTGGGAATGTATGTGACATTTTTTAATTCAAATGAAGCAAGAAAAATAGGCAATCAAATGCTTAATTTTTAATCCACCTTCCTGTATTCTATAGGTATTCTATAAATCCATATTTTGCCGTTTTTATTTGAATAAAATTGAGCTGAACTTTTTGGCCGGAGGGCGGGGCTGCTTTTAACACAGTGCTATCCAGCATGCACCACGATAAGGGACTTTATGTGGCAGCAAGTTCAGGACACGCTTTTGGGTCAGCATACATCATCATATCTAGCTCGCAGTGCTTATGGGCCCTGTTTTTACAAATTCAATTTATTAACTAACTTATTAGGCTAATAAACAAGAAACTAAACAGAGCTAAGAACATAAACAAGAAATAAGGAATAAACAAGAAACTAGAAACTAAAAACTAACAAGAACAAATGAGGACCAGAATAAATACTAAGCTAACCAGCACAGGGATAAATATATACAAGGAAATAAACAAGAACTAAACTAGACAAGGAAAAACTAAACTAAGCAGGGCAAGGGAGAAAACAATGGATATAAACAGGGAACTAGAAATAAACAGAGAAAAACACGGAACAAGGAGCAAGGGAAACAAACAAGGAATAAACACGGAACTAGGGCTATAGCAACACAGAAACGCAGAGAGACAGACAACAGGAGTTGGTGCAAAGACCGACGAAGGACAAGAGACAAAGGAAGGCTTTATAACACACAAGGGAAGTGGAAACACCTGGGGCTAGGGGGCGGAGCTACAAATTGATACAGGTGGAAAATTACTGGGACACAGGTCACGTGGAAATAACACACAGGCATGAGGACAGACAGGAACAGGGCGAGGATGTGACAGCCCAGTTGGGCATCTGCCTTTAGAAGTTTTGTCTGATAAGATAGCAATGAGCATCACAACCTGTCTTGTGCAGGGTATAAGATACGTACCAAATCATGATTATTATCATGTTGACATCACCTATTTAAAATTAAATTATTGTCAAGTTTTTCTCATTATTAGTCTTTATTTTCCTCTGTCCCAACATTTTTTAAAGGCCTGAAATGCAAGAATAGATGTAAATTAATAAATGAAATAAAGTTACCTAGACACGAACTAAATGATCTTGGGCATTGGAGACCTTTATCTAGTGGTGACAACTTTAAATTGTTTAAATTGAGGCACCGTTCTGTTGTGTACAAAACTGAACTACAACATGACATATATATTTTCTTATTTCCCAGAAATCATTAGGCCTTCTAGGCCCCGAGTTCCCCCTCTGAGTGTTGGCACAGAATTGGGTGAAATGACTGATTAAACTGGGAAATTGTTTACAGGTTGAGTGTGTAGTTTCCACTGGGGAGTCTGACTGGCACACGTCAGCGCTGGCAACACCGAGGCTGAGAGAGAGAGAGAGAGAGAGATACAGAGAGAGACACTGAGAGAGAGAGAGAGATACAGAGAGAGATACAGAGAGAGACACTGAGAGAGAGAGAGAGAGAGATACAGAGAGAGATACAGAGAGAGAGACTGAGAGAGAGAGAGAGAAAGAGAGAGGACGGGATAGCAATTTCTGACCACCCATGCTGTGTGGAGGAGCGGCGAGAGGAGGAGAAGAGATGGAGTGCTGGAGAGAAAGAGAGAGGGAGCGAAAAAGAGGATGTGTGTGATCTGTAGACTCCCTGTAGAGAGCCCAAATGTTCCCTCTCAAATCGAATTAGACACACACACACTATTCCCTACTGCAGAGACTTACATCAGCAACACGACACACACCGGACAAGGGACACACATTCTTTCCCTTACTCTCCTCCTCTTTTCTGCGTGTTCCCTGCGTGTTGTTCTCTCTTTCTTTTGCTCTTTTTCTCATTCTGGTTTGTGGGGAAGGTAATTGGGTTAGACTGAGTGTCTGGATGCAGCGCTGCTTCTGAATTTACTACTAATAGGCAGAGACAGGGCACAAGCTGCATATGGCCACAGACCCTGTGTGTGTGTGTGAGTGCATGCTTACAGTGGGGTGTGTTCTTGTGTGTGTGTGAGGTTAATTAAAGGGCTGCTGAGAAGAGGAGCAGATCAATAGGACAGAACCTTTACGTCTCTCCAGCTGTGGCACCGATACACATATTCTCCCTGAGGAGTTCTATTAGAACAGTGTAACCTCACAGCACGCGGACACAGAGGACACACACACACACACACACACACACACACACACACACACACACACACACACACATATTCTGTGAAAGGCAACTACTTGACAAGAGACAGCTTCTGAAAACTTTGTCAAACTTCTAACACTCATAATTTAACATAACTGTGTGAAAAGAAACTTTGAACTTTTTGATCCAAATATAAATTATATGACAAGCTTAAGAAGCTACAGTAAAAAAAGCTGCTCAATTAATCCAACACCAACAAAGCAATTTCCATCAACAGTGGCACATGCATTCCAACAACTACCATCAGTAGCAACACATCAACTACTAACATAAACCAACAAACACTAATGAATATCAAAAACACCATCAAAAATACAAAAAATATCAAAAAATACAAACCATAAACATCCAAAACAAACCATCATAGACCACCAAACACCACCTACACTCACCAGCAAATACTAACACAGACATGAATACCAAAAAGACCATCAAACGCAAACAGTCCAAAAAACTCCATGAACATAATCAACTCAACCAAATAAGGACCACCCAACACCATCAATACATGCCATCAAAGACCAACACGTGCCACCAACAAACTTAAAAGCCAACAAACACCACCAACATACACTTACAAAGACCACCAAAAGCTGACAGGCACCATCAAATACCACCAAACCACTAACAAAGACCACAAAAAGCCGACACACAGCATCAAATACCACCAAACACAATAACAAACACATATACTAAAAAGACCATCAAAGACAAACAGTTCTAAAATCTTGCATGCCAAAAAGACCATCAAATGCAAACAGTCCAAACACCATGAACATAATCAACTCAACTCAATAAAGACCACCCAACAAAATCAACACATACCATCAAAGACCAAAAATATCACCAACCCACTAACAAAGACCACGTAAAGCCGACACACAGCATCAAATACTAACAAACACACATGCCAAAAAGACCATCAAAAGCAACAAACTTCACCAACATACATCAACATGCCCATCAATACACCCAACTCCATCAACACATGCCATCAAAGACCAACACCTGCCATCAACAAACTTAAAAGCCAACAAACACCAGCAACATACACTTACAAAGACCACCAAAAGCTGACAGGCACCATCAAACACCACCAAACACAATAACCAACACACACCAAAAAGACCATCAAAAACAACACACTTCACCAACACACAGCAAAATGCCCATTAATCCACATAAAAAAGACCACCAAACACCATCATCAAATGCTAAAAAAACACTAGCACAAACCAAAAAGATAATCAGATACCAATACCACACCAAAAACACCATACATTAACGCCAATAAACACCCAACACCATCACCACTAGAGAACACTAACAACTGCTAACAAATACCAAACTTCCAGAATACTGTATCAGATACCAACAGACCATAAAACCAGAACAACATATATCAATCAATTTCCATACACACAAATAAAGACCGCCAAACACCTCCATCACACGCCACTTAAGACCAACACATGCTAACAAAGCTCATTCATATCTGGTGCTTAGATTGTGTTGCTCATGCAAGCAGTGGCATGATCCAGCCTGCCCAGACTGGGCTTAATTAGGTGGTAAATTGTGCAGTTTCCCGTGTGAGCAGATTAAGAAAAGTATAATTTAACTTTAATGTATATAATTGCAATAAAACGTAACATAAAATCCATCCACACAGTAATTATAATATTGTGTGTACATTCTCTTTCTTTCTCTCTGTAGTGAAACAATGTCTCTCTCTCTCTCTTTTTGCGTTCACTGTCTTATTTTTACTCTCCTTCACTCTCTGGGCCTGACACACTTTCACCGAGCCACTCCACACTCCTCAGCTCAACCTGAAGTGTGTAGGTGTTTGTGTGTGTGTGTGTGTGTGTGTGTATGCATACTTACAGTACAATTTAAAATGATCAAATGCATAGTCTTAGCTCAAGGCCCCAGAGTGTGAGTTTGGGAAAATGTGTCTCTGTTTGTGTGTGTGTGTGTGTGTGTGTGTGTGTGTGTGTGAGGCTGAGAAAAAAGATCATAAAAGATGGGAGTGAAGATAGTACACAGTCTCTCTGATCATTTTTCATGTCTGTGACTTGTGCTGGCTTGTCCTGAGGGATCTTATTGGTCACATGGTTATTATTATTGCAGTCTCTTGGTCTCTGCCAGGGTCTCTCGCTCTCTCTCTGTTCCATTCATATCCACATCCTGCCTGCATCCGCTGAGAACAGAAAGCAGCGCAGGAACTCACACTTACTGCATCTCATCAGCACCACGTTTTACACCCCCTCATTCCGTGTCCCTGTGAAGAACTACAGATGCAGTTCTGAAAGCTGTGTAATTGGTTGCTCACTCTTTAAGCAGGGATACAAGCCCAGGAAATCAGTTTTAATTACAAGTTTTCCCCACATTTAATCAATAAAGCAAGACAGGGTTTGGTGTCAGAAGTTTTCTAACTTGTAACTAAGCAGATATCTTGTAACTAAAATGTAATACAAGCTGATGGCCAACATATTTATATTGCCAAAATAGCAGTGTGCTAAATCCAAGCATATCTGCTAAATAATAGAACTAAATGAACCCAAACACATTTACAAGCTGTGATATGTCCATGTTAAAAGCTACACTTTCCTTCCCCGATGGCACGAGCATATTCTGAGATGACAGTGTGAGGATTCATGGTGCTGGAATTGTGAAAGAGTGATTCAGAGAGCATGAGATCATCATTTTCACACATGGATTGTTCACCACAGAGTTCAGATCTTAACCTCATTGAGAATCTTTGCGATGTGCTGGATAGAGAAGGCTTTGTGCAGCGGTCAGACTCTACCATTATCAATACTGCTGCAAGATCTTGGTGAAAAATTAATGCAACACTGGATTGAAATCTTGGATTTTGTGACATTGCAGAAGCTTATTGAAACAATGTCCCAGTGAATGTGCGCTGCAATCAAAGCTAAAGGCGGTCCAATAAAATATTAGATGGTGATGACTTATTTTTTTGGCCAGGCAGTGTAAATAACCGGTTTGACCAAGCTTGGCCATGCTAGTTGACTGATACCAATTTCTTGTGCGAGGCATGTTTTCAGCTAAATAACCAATCTTTTATATATGGCTTCTTTTTCATTAGAACTTGTAGTTATTTCTCAGCATTCCAGTGTCACCAACCAGAAAAATCATTCTTTTTTACTTCAAACTTTTTACAGCACTTCCCATGATGAACAGTGTGTGCTTTAAGCGTCCATTACCTACTTGTTAGCTATATTAGCATCGTAGCTCCAGAGCAAAGCTAAATAAGCTAACTTCAGACGTTGAGTATTTGCTGATAGGCTACATTTGAAAGAAGTGGGAATCTGTGTAAATTTGATTGAACTGTTTCTTCAGGTCTGTCTCTGTGTAGATACTGACGTGAAGATTTGCATTTGGTTAACGCTGAAGTTGTGTGTGCGTATGTAAATGTGTATGTATGTATTTATGTGCATATTTTAGACAGTGCCCGATGGCTTTGTCTCTATTCTGCTTTTCTAATTGGATTATGAGCCTTATCAGTGAGGACAAACGTCAGGGCAACAGATTATAGAATGCAGAAAAAGCACTAGTACTACTACCACAGTTACACACAGATGCATACACACATGTACAGCTCTGGAAAAAAACAAGAGACCACTTAAAAATGATGAGTTTCTATGATTTTAACAAATTGAAAACCTCTGGAATATAATCAAGAGGAAGATGGATGATCAGAAGCCATCAAACCAAGCTGAACTGCTTGAATTGTTGCACCAGTAGTAAAGGCATAAAGTTATCCAAAAGCAGTGTGTAAGACTGGTGGAGGAGAACATGAAAAGATGAATGAAAACTGTAATAAAAAAACAGAGATATTCCACCAAATATTGATTTCTGGACTCTTAAAACTTTATGAATATGAACGTGTTTTCTTTGCATTATTTGAGGTCTGAAAGCTCTGCATCTTTTTTTGTTTGTCATTTCTCATTTTCTGTAAATAAATGCTCTAAATGACAATATTTATATTTGGAATTTGGCAGAAATGCTGTTTGTAGTTTATAGAATAAAATGTTCATTTTACTCGAACATATATGTATAAATAGCAAAATCAGAGAAACTGATTCAGGTGGAAAATCGAGGTCCACCGAGTAAAAATCCACACCAGCATTATGTCGGCTGTAGCAGAGCTGCCCAGGCCAATCAGGCACTTCATTAACACCACCTCCTGTTTCTACACACACTTCCTATTTTATCAGCTCCACTAAGCGTATAGGAACACAGTGTAGTTCTTTAATTACAGTCTGTTTCCATCTGTTTCTCTGCATACCCTATTATGCAGACTATTCTCAGTCCAGAAGTGACACTGAGGGCGTTTTCGCACCTAAAAGTCTGGACCAAAGTTCGCACCAAGGTTCCTGTCTCTTTTATATTGTAAATATTTTGTCTGGTTACCTTAATTTCTGGGCTAACGAGCTTCATGCCACTAAAACACGTCACTTCAGTCAAAACATTGGAAATCTTAGCTAACTGTAAATAAACAAAAGTGCTTTACTCACCCAAATAAACTTTTTTTTAAAAGAGAAAAGTTTGTTAAAGATTAATCCAGGGTTTGTCAGAACAACAAAGCATTTGTATCTTTCTGTGTAAATATATTATCATGTTATAACATGGACACTGCGGCTTATAGTCAGGTGTGGACGGTATCTTTACAAATTCTTTTTTCTAGTGGTTAAGTCTTACATTCAGCCCTGAAATAATGGTAGTTTTGGTTTTACGCTGCAGTTTATTTAGCAGACTACAGAAATGTACTTCATCATGTCATAATCAGCTATGTCTTCATGGACTCTATGTAAGTCTTTCTATACTTAATATTAATTGGTTTGTTGAATGTTAGTTAGGAGTTCAGAAATTTGCTTTACCAGGTGTTGTGATGAATTCTAGCTCTCCGTCAGAATCCGACTCCCTTTTACGGGCATACACACCCCTCAGCAGAGTGAGTAAAAAAGATTACCCTCAGTTTCCTTTTATTTCTATTTATAAATGATGATTAATTTACTGTTACAGTAAATACATGAATTCCTAGTCTATATACTCATTATAGTCGAATTTTTTTATACACCAATTTTTTTTTTTCTAACTTTTTACTAATTTTCTCCCTAATTTACACGGCTAATTACCCAGCCCACTCATTAGCTTTCCCTCTATCACTATGCCTCCTCCCACACATATGAAGTCAGCCACCGATACAT